>NC_141697.1:185989806-186177306 GCF_964263255.1 Lissotriton vulgaris
GTGATGCTAGAGCAGAGATACGGGATATACAAAATTCAGCTACAGAATCTGAGCTTGCGGCTTGGGCAGCAGATGGGGTACTAGATGACGAGGGGTGTTGGAGAAGCAAAGACATGGAGAAGTGGAAATTGCCTGCGGCTTACTTACAGGTGATGGTCCAGATGACACATGGACTGGCGCATGTCGGAGCTCTTGCAATCATACGGCTTTTAACACGAGTTTGGGAACATCCCGAGATTGCGAACACTGCAAAGAGAGTAGTGCAGACCTGCCTGGTATGTTTGCAACACAATCCTGGAAAGGGGGCCTATACTCCGAAAGGAGGGTTCGTTCCACCTTCTGCACCGTTTGAAGTCCTTCAAATGGATTACATCCAACTCGAGCGCTGCAATAACCTGAAGTACGTCTTAGTGGTGGTGTGTGCCTTTAGCAAATGGGTTGAGGCCTACCCCACGAAAGACAATACGGCTTTGACAACAGCTAAGGTGTTGCTTAAGGAATTCTTTCCTCGCTTTGGAGTTTGCAAATTTTTGTGGAGCGATAATGGGCCCCATTTTGTCGGAAAGATTGTGGAGTATGTACTGAAGGGGTTGGGGATTCAGCAAAAGTTCCACGCTGTATTCCACCCTCAGTCAGCAGGTTTGGTCGAGCGGTACAATGCAACGTTGAAGCTTAAGCTGGCCAAAATTGTGGCGTCTACATCATTGAAGTGGCCAGATGTGTTGCCGCTAGCACTACTGTCTCTTAGATCAGTGCCCCATTCACGAACTGGCCTTACACCTTATGAGGTGGTGTTTGGCCGCCCCATGAATATCTGGGGAGTGCCCAAGCCGCGATTGATACATGATGTGCCTTGTGTTATGATGAATGATTATTTGGCACGATTAACAAATGATTTGCTCTCCATTCATCAACAGGTTCGAGAAGCGCTCCCTGACAACTCTACTGGAGAAGGCCACGATCTTCGTCCTGGGGATCATGTGATGATCCGTTCGTTTGAAAGAGCAAGTAGTCTGGAGCCCAGGTGGAAGGGCCCCGAGCAGGTCCTTCTGGCAACCCGCACCGCAGTACGAGTGACCAACAGGAAGCGGTGGGTGCATTCGACTCACTGTCGCTGAGTCTCTCCGGATCTGGTGACTCCTGCTGTGCTTACTGATTATAAAGAGATCTTGGAGAAAGAAAAGAGCCCAGCTGTGACGTCGGCCGAAGTAGAGGGAGCCTTCCCGGACCAATCTGCTGCTGGAAGAGAGCGCTACAATCTACGACCGCGATAAAGAAGATTTTTTCCTTTTTGAACTGGTTGGTAACCGCTCCAGGTTTGTGAAACGGAAACCGGGAATTCCAAGGGGGGGGGATCAGTTCTGCCAGAGTAGCGACACCCGTCTTGGCCCGGAGAAGAAAACAACGGCTACCTCGGAGTTCAGCACCGCATTTTTCTCTTTTTTTTTTAGGTATACACGTACGTGTATCAGAGACTATTTGTGAGAAACTGTGAACAATTTGTGTTCTTTGAGACTTTGCACAAAACTTTCTTGAACTATGGCATCGATGGCATCGCGAGATAAGAAAATACTGGGTGCCTTTCTTTTTGTTCTTACGATTGTGGTGATAGCTGTTATAGCCTGGGTAGTCGAACTTGTGGTGCCTGTACGTGAACATTTGCTGCCGACTACCCCGGCACCGTCTGAACATTTTCATTTTACACTGCCATTTCATGAAGAGCGCCACCGTCAAACGTATTTAAATAACAGCTTCATTCAGATTCTTCACCACACACATAATATGACCAATACCTCTAATTGCTGGGTGTGTGGAATGTTGCCTGGGCACCAGAAGAGAGGGGGCACCCCACTTATTCCACTCCCGTTTTCGCATAATGGGTCATGCAACGCTTGGTACACCCTCCTCTTTACCCTGAGATGGCCAACCAAAGGGGGGGTGCTTTTCCGCCTAAATAAAGAATGTCCCCATGACAAGGATGGGTTTCCACGGGCTGAGGGTACACGTTTTGAATGGGAAGAGTATAAGCCCGACAATGTGTCTGCTCCACGAATATACAGCAATCAGAGAAATGTGAATGTATCAAGTGCTCATGTTATAAATGTCATTGCTACAAAAGCTGATTTATGTATCCGAAATAAGGGCACGATTGCAGTGGGGAAAAGTGAATGTAACGTTACTCTCACGTTCGATAGCCCGAATGGCATTTCATTTGTTGCATCCAGAAACACCTACTTCATCTGTGGAACGAAGGGGTACCATCAGCTTCCAGTGGGGTGGTTGGGCACATGTTATGTATCGTTTGTGCTACCTCCTGTATTCATTGCCCCACCGATGTATCACAACGACTATACTCTGTACCACGACTTTGTTTTGAACAGAGTTAAGCGAACTGTTGCACTAGAGGACATTGATCAAACGGACACAGCGTTGCAACAATATGTGGATTTCAATCTGGGACTATTCTCCTTTGTGGGGGCCGCACTGAACAGTCGGAAGATCAGACGCCTGACACGTGTTGTTGAGGCTGTTGCAAATGACACTGCTATTGCCCTGGGGAATATTACCGAAGAACTGCAGATTTCCAGAATTGTCACCCTCCAAAACCGGATGGTGCTGGATGTTGTTTTGGCTGATCGTGGGGGGGCATGTAGGATCATTGGAAGCAGCTGTTGCGTTTACGTGCCTGATAATTCTCCATCCGTGTATGATGCGATTTCAAAGCTGCATAAAATAGCTGCCGAAATACACCCGGACAATGGAACTTGGACACTTTCTGGATGGTTCTGGTCCATGATTGCAACTTGGGGCTGGAAACTGTTGACAATTTTCTGTATACTTGTGGGAGCAATGTTTTTTATCTGCTTGTGTATCCAATGTGGTCCTGCATTATGTTCAATGTGCCTATCGGCCTGTTTGCCATCGAGACGAGCTCTTGTCCACGATAAAATGATGCTACATAAGGAGGTGACACAAATTATGTTAATTGACATCGAGGACGAACATCCAGACTATGTTCATTATGAGGTAGATTCAGCTAAACGCTAAAAGGGTCGTCTGTCGTAATTGGCTCGTCCGTGTTAGCGATTAGCTGAAACTACACGTTGTCCTCCTTAACTTGGCTGTATACGATAAACGCCATTTTGAATACTGTGGCGGCCATCTTAGATCATGAGCGGCCTCGTGGCCGACGTGCCCTTTAGTCCTTTGTCCGTTCCACTGACCACTCACATCTGCCCAGCAACAGGATATTTTTAGTGCTGGTCAAGCCACACATGCGCAGTTCTCACTGACCCGTATACCTTCAGGAATGTGCCGCTAACTGACCAGCGGGTTTGAAACCCTCCAATGAGCTGGCAGTATTCCAAAACATGACCATGTATGTCTCTAAAAACTGTGTCTTAACTTGTGCCGCCTATCTTTTATTGCCCCAAAATTGTATATAAACGGGGTCACACCGGTGTTCGGTGTGATACCTCTTGCAATACCGAAGGGTGCTGTTTGAGTGTACCACCACCCCATGGGGTCTTAATAAACTTGTTCTTTGCCTTTTACAGCTTCCGTGCCAACAGTTCTTTTGTGTATGTGGGTAATCTCTGGAGCGTGTAGGCCTTGGGAACCCCGAAATACTTCAGTTGGGTGCCAGGGATCTGGATGCGAAGCGGACTGTTGATGTTTCACCGTTGTCTGACTTCTGCATTAACACTGCTCCCAGGCCCCGGTCACTGGCATCAGTGGTGAGTATGGACTCAGCCTCCGGGTCAAACCCCTTCAGTGGTATGGCTTCACCCATTTCCTGCTTCAATGTCTCAAATTCCTCCTGCTCTTCCTTGTTCCATTTGAAGCCATTTCTTTCCTTCAGTAACTGGCGCAAGCAGTGCGTCTTGGTGGTAAAGTTGGGAATGAATTTGCAATAGTATTCGGCCATTCCCAGGAATGACCTGACGTCTTCCTTCTTCCCTGGGACTGGCGCGTCCACTATCGCCTTCATGTTGGCTCTCCTTGGCTCTATTCCCTTTTCGCTTACTTCATGACCTAGGTAGGTTACTGACGGTAGACCAAATTTGCACTTAGTCCACTCTGCGGTGAGCCTGTTCTCTTGTAATGTGCATAGCACGGTGTGTAGTTTCTCATTATGCTCCTGTTTGTATTCACCCATGACTAGAATGTCGTCTTGGAAGAATTGAACTCCTTCCACCTTTCGAAAGAGTCTGTGCAGTTTTTGGAATACGGCGGCAGCCGATGCCAACCCAAACGGCATCCTCACAAATTTGTAGCACCCGAAAGGTGTTATGAATGACGTACGATGCCTGCAGGATGGATGGAGTTTTACCTGGTGGTAGGCTGATGACAGGTCCACCGTCGAGAAGCATTTAATCCCTTTTGTCTTGGCAAGCATCTAATTTTTGCGGGGAAGAGGAAATTTGTCAATCAAGATGTTTTTGTTAAGTTCCCGGAGGTCGACGCACAGCCTCACTTTTCCGTTCGGCTTTTGAGCTACCACCAAGGATGAGAGCCATTCCGCGCTCTCTATGTCCTGTATCACCCTGCTTTTCTCCAGTCTGTCAAGTTCCGCTTGCACTGCCTCTCTGCACTGGAAAGGAACGTTTCGCACCTTGTGGATGACCGGTTTAGCTCCTTCCTTCAACCGTATGAGGTGTTTGTACTTGGCCAACTCTCCTATCCGTCCGTTGAACACTTTGGGGTATTCTCTGTGCCAGGCTTCGTCATCACGTCCTTCCTCCGTTTTCATCAGTAGCACCTTTTCTATGCCACCTGGGTTCAATTGGATTCCTAACGCCCCTTGGTACTTCTAGCTGAGCACAGAGGGTCCCTTTTCCGCTATATACAGTTTGCAATTTGCTTGACGGCCTTTGAACTCAAAGAGCAACGGGCAATGGCCAAGCATGGGTATCCTCTGCCCCGTGTAAGTGACCGGTCTCACATCCATGGGACGCAGTTCTTCCTTTATTTTAGTCACAAACTTTTCTTCCCACACCTGCCTTTGTATTATAGTGATGGGGGCTCCTGAGTCCGCTATTATTTCAATCGGTACTCCGCCTATGTGCATGTTGAGCCTTGGTTTGTCCGACTCTTTACATCCCACGTCCAGGACTTGGGCATCAATGTAGAGGACTTCCTCCAGATCATCTTCCTCCGCCTGTGTATCTTCTTCCTCTGGGTTTTCTTGGTCTATGTATCTGACAGCGGCTCCTTTGGGTTTCCGGCGGCACACCTTTTCATAATGGCCGAACACTCCGCAGTACGCACATTTTGCCCTAAATGCCTGGCATACTTTGTCGTTTCCCATGTGCGACGTACTTCCACATCTGTAACAGCTTGGTCGTCCTCCCCTTCCTGTCTTCTGGGCTGCACCTCCTGACTGTGGGCTCCTTCTGGTATCTTGGCCCCTCGGTGGCTCCCTCTGCTTAGTTCTGTCGCCCTTATTGTGCGTCATGACTCTACAGACCGTCTGTGTGCCTACTGCGTCTTTCCGGGCTGCTTGGGCGCATCGTTTGGACATCCTCACTTCTTCACTATGGCCCAAACTTCCTTCAAGGGAGAATCGCCATTGACCCACAGTTTTTCCTGAACGTGTGTGCTGGATGTGTGCATTATGATTTGGTCCCTTATCAGCTCGTCGTGGAGAGTACCACATTTACACGTCGGTGCCAATTTCTGTAGTGCTGCCACGTACTCATCAACTGTCTCTCCGCTCTCTTGTTTCCTCTGGAAGAAGTTGTGCCTGTCGATGGCCACGCATACTACAGGCCTGTAGTGCACATCTAAGTCCTCAATGGCGTGTCTAAACACATCGGTGTCGGTCCCGTCCCTTGGGCCTTTGACGATGGTGTCAAACACTCTCAGCCCCTCCGGGCCCAGGTTGTGTAACAGTATCTTCCTCCTTCTCGGGCTCAAGTACGCCACCTCACTTTCTTCTTCTAACGCCTCTAAATAATTTAGAAAGTATTGCTTCCAATCTTCCCAGGGCATCGTGGGTTCACCTCTTTTTGGGAGGAATGGCGCCATGTGGGTGAGGGAAGTGGACGGTGTTGCCATCTTTCTGTTGCCCCTGGGGTTTGCTTGTGCAGGGATTGCGCGGTTGGGCGGGCTTCCTGGCGCTTGTCTTTCGTCTACGTCCTCCTCACTGTTCTCCCTGCTGTCTGCTCCTCCTGTTGCCCCCTCTGTAGCTGGGTGCGTTCGCAGTCCGCCCCTGTCCTCTTCGCTTGGCCACTCACCCCGTCCCTGCTGATTCGCCAGCGTGCCGTGGCAGGGTTTGAGCGTGAGTGGGGCTGTACCTCTGTTCCTTGCTGCGTGGTGTAGAGCTGCTGCGTAAGTGCTGCGTGGCGCGCAGTCTCCTCTCTTCCCGCGCTGGCTCTACGGGTCATCAACTGGACGGGCCGTGCTTCTGTCCCTGGGACGGCGCTGCTCTGCCGATCGTGGTGGGGACTCTCCAGTCTTTTCGCCGGTGCTCTGCCACTCGCCCTCTGCCGCGCTCCGGGAAGGCGCTTGATTCTCCTTGCGTGTGGGTGTCCTCTGGTTTCGTCTTTTTGTTTTTTTTCGTTCCGCCGTTTTTTTCCTTTTCTTTATTGTTTTTGGCACTGGTTTGTTTCCTTCCTCGTCGCCATTATAGGTACCCTCCCACACATAAACCAGGAGCCAAGTGGATGCTTAAGTTCACTTTATTTCCCCGGAGCGCCGGGGCTACGTGTCGTTCTCCCTATGCCGGCCGGCGCCACACAAAATGGCCGCCTTCCGGTTCCTGCACCAGAGTTCCGGTTCCGGCGCTAGTTGGGAACAACTAGACCGTTACCAAAACGACGAATGCTGGCGTGTGGTGTTGTAAGTGAGGAACGGGAAGAAAGTTCAACGCGCGAAAGGAAATTGAGCTGAATTCTCCACACAAACAAAGTGCGCAGAGAAGGAGTGTGACGCGATGACGTAGTGCGCATTTCAGCGCCATATTGGGATGAGAAATGTCAACGGTATAGACTTTATTTTACACAGAAGAAACGTGCGTGAGGCTATTTTTAGGAAACAAGGAAATACATGAGAAAAGCACCGCTAAGCATGCATTTCATTTTTTTCATTTTTCATTTCATAAAGCTTTATTCGTGCATATCAAACAATGAGCATAAAAGCACATGACAATAACATACAAATATTTACAAATAGCATAGATACAGGTGTGGTTATTTCAGTTAGACATATATTAAAAGAAGTTAAAACATCATACTTTTCCTAGCATGAATTGATTTGTATAGATAGGTAGCAGTAAAAAAGCAAACATCAGGGTGATGCATGATAAAAAGCAGTTTTATCGAATCATTCACAGTGCGAACTCCATATTTTACAAGAATTGATTTTAAAAAAGGTATGCGTAAATTTCTGTACAAATTGCATATCAAAAGAAAGTGCAATGTGCATTGTACTGATTTGCCATCACACGGGCAAGGGCCAACTGGATGTTTTTAGGAGACGGAAAAGCCACCAACTGATGTACAATCCCAAGCCTCAACCTGGTTAAATAAATCGATGGGAGGCTCTGGTCACTTGGCTTAGATAAACTTGAAAGCCTTCGGTTCCCCTGAATTTATTATAGAATATACAGGTGGATAATTGGCCAGTGCTACTCTTCCACCTCTCTGCCCTATAGTTCAAGAAAGTACTCTTCATTTCCTGTTTTGACAATGCTGTAGCAGCATAGCAATCAGCTACAATGTTTATCCCAAAGATTACCTGGAAGCTACATATAATATATTTTAACCAAGGGATCTTAAGGTGGTTATCAACAGAGAGACAGTCATTGATAACAGCTCTATTCAAGGCTGTCTCATCCTTCTGCCAGATCGAACGCCAGAACATTAACGGCCTTAAAGATATCAAGTCTGACAGATAGTTGATCCCTAGCTCTCTGTGGGTTAAATCATTTGGGACAGAGTTGGGTAGACACAAGAGTTTTTTGAGAAAAAGATTTTCCTCAACTTACAGGCTATAGTTGGTGACGTGTCCCCACGCCCCAGCCCCATAAAGGGCGATGGACACGCATCGCGATTGATAAATCTGTAGCATGTCCCTAATGCGTCTATCCCCTATTTTGGTCGCAAATCTGAATACCCCATGGGCACTTTTTGCCATCTTTGCCCGCACATTGGTGAATTCATGTGCCCATGTACAGTCCTTTGCAAAAGTGATTCCCAAGTAGAAGAATTTATCGACTTGGTGAACCTTGTGCCCATCATCAGCACTAATTCTTTTTAAAACCGCATCTACCTCGTTAATAAAAAGGGTTAAAAGCAGGGGGGCAAGTACACAGCCTTGTCTTATCCCGGTCCTAACCTTAAACTTTGGGGTACACTCCCCATTTATTCCGTACCGTACACTGGTGCGAAGGTTATCATATAATCGTGCTAGGAAATAGACAATACTTTCTGGTGCCCCCATTTCTAGAGACTTCATCCAAATAATCAAGTGGTCTACCAGGTCAAATGCACAACTTAAGTCTGCAAAGCAGAGGTGGAGAGAGCCCTTTTTGGCCTGTGTATACTTCCCGATGAGAAGTTTCAGGTTTAAACACTGGTCCAGGGTTCCACGCCCTTTCCTAAAATCGTACTGGGTGCTGGCCATAATACCGTTATCTGCTGCCCATTCTTCCAGCCTTACCAGTAAAACCCTGCTCATAATTTTGACTGAGGAATCTAATAAGGATATGGGGCGATAGTTCTTTGCATCCCCCCAATTCCCTTTCTTATAGATCGGAATTATAATAGATCCCTCCCAAGTCGATGGAACTCCATTGCATACTGCAGCATTAAATACTTTGGCTAACACAGGGCCCCACATCGCGGGAACGGTTTTATATACATAAATGAGAACCCCGTCCAGTCCCTGGGCCTTTCCCCCTTTGCTTGCACTAATACCTTGTAAGACCTCGGCAATGGTGATATCCAGCAGTACTATGGGACAAGAACTGCGGTTATCACCTTGCGGTTTATCAGAATTAAAAATAGTGGAAAAATGGGTTACCCAAGTTGCCATATTGACATTGAATGTAAGTTCTGGGACCATGTCGTCTTTGAGGAAGGGGCAGTTGACTGTTGCCCAGAATAACGCACAGTTAGAGGTTTCCGCAGCCTGAGTCCACTTTTCCCAAGCCTCTTGCTGTAACTCTGTCTTCCTATGCTTAACGGCTACCTTAGTCATGTCTAAGTTGGATTACCGCATTCTTGTCTTTCGGCCTGGCTGCCAAGGCCTGCTTTAGTTCCGTTAGCAACGCGGTACATGTGTGATCAAACCACCGTTTATTGTGGACTGATTTCCCTGAGGGGATTTAAGTAAACTTAGTGTCAATAATATTATTAATTGTTATAAAATCCCTTACGGTATCAGCGGGGTCATGGTCACTCTCAAGGATAGCGTTAATTTCTCCAAGACATCCTTTAACAATAGATCTTAGTACCACATCAGCTTTTTCACCTTTCCATCTTATTCTAATACCATTGGGTCTGTGAGGTTCAATATTCATTACAGAACATACAATTGGTAGAGACCTATCTTTCCAAATAGTGGCTTCAATGATGATACAATTATGATCACTTAACATAGTATCAACAATCTTGGGAGCCTTACACAATGAGATAATATTAGATGACACACACATATGATCAATCGCAGTGTTAGCATTCCTTTCCGTAAATGTGGGGATGGTATCACCACGTTCATCCTTGGCATAAGCCAGGATTTCTAGGTCATGAACCGCCAGTATTTTATTCAATGATTCCCCGTAATGGTTATGCGGAAAGTGCAGGTCATCTTCCTCAAAATTGCTTTTGACCCCACATACACCCAGGGTAGACAAAGGACAGATGGAGGTATTAAAATCACCTACCCAAATAAAATCAAAAACAACATTTGCCCCTGCAATTAACTCGTCAAAGGCGGCCTCAAGTCGCAACTTGGTGCTGCGTGCTATCAAAAACATGGTTATAAAAATTAATTAAAAGAATGTTGCGTGCCTGTTTCTGGTATAGCCACAAGATCTGAGAATGGGCCCCGACCATCAAATACCTTTTCACAATGAAAGGGAGGTTAACAGATACCAGTATCAGGAGGCCACCTTTGGCTCTACCAGATAACGAGGCCAACGCTGGTAAATTAAAAGAAACGTGACCAGCATAACTAACCGTTTTTTTACACCAGGTTTCTAGGAGGCAGATAATGTCATACGACTTAATAAACTCTGTCCATCCCAGGGTATCTGCTTTAGCAGCTAATGCAGCAATGTTCTAGCTGACAATGGAACAATGTGGGTACTGATTACCTTTATTCGACATTGTAGTCGTCTGGCCATTAACTGTCCTGCCTAGTTCATCCCACTCAGTTCTTTGAATGTTAGTAGGCCCAACCACATCCTCAACATCATGGCTATGTTTGAATACATGTGTCACCGCCAAGGCTCCTAAATTGTCCCCAGTTATGCCATCATTGTTACTATTTTCATTGACATACTTGGTCTCTAGCTTTCTATGGTTGTCCTTCTCCGACCCAACCTTCCTAAAGGTGGCCTCCTCACCTATCGCAAGGTAATCCCGTTCAAGTCAATCATTTGTATCCAGGGCACTCAGAGATTGGAACCGATTAAAAGTTGGGACCTCATATTTTCTAAATATGTCAAGATTACTACCTCTATCTCTATTAGGTTCATCGTTTGATTGGTACATTAGAGGACTTTAGAAATAGCCAAGGGGGCGTAGTATAATTCTCTGATCTTTATGAGGTAACGATGTTGTTCTTATCAGGGAAGTGGTGGCAAAATGTGGTTTTTTAAAGTTTATGATGACACAATCCCCATTAGTATTTTTAGACATTTTACCAATCCAGTTAACTCTTCTAGTAGTGAGGATCTGGTCGGAAAATGCCACCGGGAACCCACAGTCATGATTTAACGATGATATGGTTTTATTTTTAAGTGAATCATCGGTCTCTAGACCACTTGAGGGCACATTTTCGTTTACAGGTGGGACGTTAGTTAAGACTGCCACATACGGCGCACAGTCAGGCGGTAAGTTAATAGCCTTACTGCACTGGATGTTAGAGCGTCATATTTCCCCCCTTGATTCAGGCACTACCTTGCATTTTTCTGCATTGGGGGTTTGCCTTTGCATTGGGGGTTTGCCTTAATGGTTCAGCTCTCGGTGTGTGAGGCCTCCCTTGCTACTTTGAGCAAGGGGTTTGGTCACTTCCCCTGTTACCGTAGTAACAACCAGATGGTCTAGGGTGTCCTTACGGATTTTTGACAGTTGCTTTTGAGCTAAAATCTCACCCGCTAATCGTTTGACCTCGCTACATAGATTATTCAGTCTATCTGATTGTGGTTTGATGGAGCCCTCTACTTTCGCGACAAAAAGGTTCACTAGGTTCTCTAGCTGTACATTATTTAATGTTACTACACTAGTGTTGCCTGTATGGTCATCTATTACTGATACAATCCCAGCTGACTCTTTGGCACCCTTGCCTTGATTAGTTGTGCCTCGTTTGCATAGTGCTTTTCTATATCCCCTTATAGTTCTAGGAGCAGGTGAGCCTGGGGTTGACGTGTTGGGTGTAATAGTTGGTGCTATAGGCGGCTCAACTACACTAGTATGCGGGGACATATTAGGACTAGTATTTTCCCTATTTTCTTTAACAGCTGTTGATGACGCTGGGGGCAATACTGATGGGTTATTTAAATCGAGCGAAAGTTGCCGCTCTGTTCTAGTAATTTGTTCATTAATGGCACTCACAGCTCTAACAAGGTAGTTATCGAGTGTAGAACTAACAAGCTCTACTGGGGTTTTAGTTCCCTTACACCGTGCCATTTTAATATTATTTCTTTTTAAAATATGACCAAAATATATATAAAAATAAAGCTTTAGAGATGACTATACACAATAATCAATTGCAATCTGTAAAATGATGAGATGGTGCTGTGCACGGCTATTAGCCTGAACAATACTAAAATAAAAAGAGTTCAGAGGGAGCTTACCCCCGGTGCACTGGTATAGATCGTTTACTTTGCCACTTTGGGCCAGGTCCCAATACCGCCAGCAATATTAAATATTTAGCCAAGAGTTTCAGCCCAGCCCAGCCTCAACAGTCTCTTACGGGCTCAGACCGGCCGGCCCTTGGCCCGGGCTTCGCCCGCAGCCAGCCCGCGCGAGTCCCGCATCGCGTGTTAAGTAGTCAATTATATAAAGAGGTAGGGAGAAGTCCAACGAGCCTAAGGTGCTCCCGGCGCTGTGGCGTGCCCAGGGGCTGATGGGACTCATAGTCCTTCGGTCACTCGCAGCTGGCAGGGGGGCGCGGGACAAAGTGACGTCCTCCTTGACTTCAGGCCCCCAGCAAGGGTCACCTCTTGGATGGATAGTACGGCCCCCCGACAGGAAAACACAGCAGCAAAGTCCGCGCTTTCACCCTTCAGCGCAGCAGCACCGCTAAGCATATAATCCTGGAAGAAAGTAGCTGAGGTTCAGATCGGAGCATAGGAATCACCGGGCATGTATAACAAGTGAGCCATTTATTGAGGAAAAAGAGTGGATTTAAAAGACTTAATGCAGTAAACTGTTTAAAAAATAAAGTATTGGAACTGCCAGTACGTAGTAAGAATTAGAAATAGCGCATAGAGCAGCTATAAAGCGAAACAATCTCTTCAAAAAATATATTGAAATTGAAATTGAATGATATTTATATAGCGCATGGCTACCCGGAGGCATCCCAGCACTTTACAGTGACAGAGGCAGATGAACAGAGCGGGTTAAGGGAACAACAATGTCTTTAGGGATCTGCGGAAGGAGAGATGGTTGGGTTCGGCCCGAAGGTAGTGCGGTAGAGAGTTCCAGAGTTTGGCGGTGTGCAGGGAGAATTGACGGCCTCCACTTCTGGCTTTTTTTATTTTAGGAAGGGATGCCAGGTTTAGAGATTTGGATCGGAGGGCTCTGTTGGGCTCATACCGCTGGATGATGCTTTTGAGGATGGGGGGCCTATGTTGTGAAATGATTTATGGGCAATGCATAGTGATTTAAATTTGATTCTTTCCCCAACGGGAAGCCAATGGAAGGACTTCAGAGCAGGTCTGGCAGATTGCGTTTTGGGAATGTTGAGCAGCAATCGTGCAGCCCGATTATGGGTGGTCTGTAGCCTGGAAATAGTGGCCATTGGGGTCCCCAAATAAAGCGCGTTTGCGTAGTTCAGCCTGGACAGAACGAGGGCCTGTACCATGATCTTTCTGGCCCTGAACGGCAAGATTGGGAGGATTTTGCGAGCGATTTGGAGGAGGCCAAAGAATGTGGCGGCGGTCTTCCGTGCCTGCGACTTGAAGGACCGGTGTTGGTCCAGCCAGACGCCCAGACTCTTTAGCTGGGTTTTAGGAGTGGGGGCTGGGCCTAAGACGGTGGGCCAGATTTCTCTCATGTCAAGTGGGGAACGATTTCCCAAGACCATGATTTCACTCTTGTCCCTGTTTAGTTTCAGATAGGAGTCCCTCATCCAGGAGTCTATCTCTTGAAGACAAGTGTAAAGACCAGGGGGGTTACTGTCCTTTTTAGGTCTCGCCTAGATGAAAGCAAAAAGCGAAGCTTTTTGCTGTCTAGGGAGACAACTAATGTAATCACTTTCGGGGGAATGTAGACAGCAGACTGTCACGAGGAGATTCTACCTCGTGAGCGCGCACGTCGCCGTGCCTCATTTTCCCATTCTCAAACAAAGCCACACTCACGCATGCGCACATACACACACTGCATACACACACGCACCCCCCCTTAAACAGACACACGCTGCATACACACACGCACCCCCCCTTAAGCAGACACACGCACGCACATACACACTCAGACACACGCGCGTACACCCCCACCCTCAACCCCACTCACCAGGCTCCTCTCCCCTTACGCATGGGAAGGCACTGTGGAGCTCTGTGCAAGAAGGAGCGCTGTTTAAAATCACCGCCGCCTCCCACAGCGGCATTGTAGGGAAATTCTAAGTAAGTTGCCTCACCGTAAACACCGCCGCAGCCCGGGAACTTCGGGAGCCTCAGAAATCCCGAGCGCAGCTCCTCTGACGTCAGACGAGGAGCCGCGCTGGGATTGGTGCCGGTGGAAGTCAAGGTTTCTGATTGGTTGGTTTCTCGATAGGTTTCTGATTGGTTTCTGACTGATAGCCAACCAACCAAGAAGCCTTGAAACGGAAGACTCGTCGACGCCAGGCGGGAGGGGCTTCTTCGCTCCTCACCCGGGCAGCGCCTGCTTTTCACGGCGTGTCTATCAGCACATGGGCATGCGCACGGCTTGTCTTTCTGCTCGCGCCTGGATCTTGCCCCCAGACAGCAGATGAGCACGTGCAGGGGCCTCTTAACTTTCAAGCGCTCCCACCCACCACGCGCTCGCCTGGACAGCCCCATCAGCCTGAGCTGTCAGCGGGTCGGCGCTTTGTGCAAGGCTGAGGAGAAGCGCTGTTTGTCATTCAGGAGGGACTCCACTTGCGCTGTCCCTGCCGGCATCATCCCAATGCGCTCGAGGTTGAAGGCGGGAGCCTTCTGCGGCCCCCGTGCCTGCGGCGGTTCTCCGTGTGAGACGTACTTACGAGGCTGTCAGGAACAAGAGGCGCAGACTGGTGTTGGGAGAACACAAGGAGGCGAGATGGAGACAAGGCTGATGCTGGTGGCCGCCCTGTGCTGCAACATGAGACCAAACGGTGAGACGCGCTCTACGGTTCCCTGCGCACTAGGCATTCCGGCGGTTCCTTTTTTTCTTATCTCTGCAACTTGCTGTGTTTATGTCGCATCCCCACCCACAGACTTGTCATTTTAGTATTCTCCACCTTGGTGCTAATACCACCTCCACCGCTGTTCCCTCCTCGCCGCTAGGTGTCCAGGAACAAATAGCGTGGACGAGAAGCGTGAACCAAGCATTTCAACCCCCCGGAAAAGTACTGTTAAGATACGTCAGTAGGAAACCTATATGAGTCAAGCATTTCATCCTTAAACAGTGTTGTTAACGCACATGAATGGAAGGCATATATGGGCCTTGCATTTTTTCCCCCAATAGTGTTGTTAGAATAGATTAGTGGAAGGGAGAGATGCGAGTCAAGCATTTCAATCCTCAATAAGCGCTGTAAAGGCAGCTGAATGGAATACAGGTATGAGTCAAGCATTTCATCCCCCAATGGTGCTGTTAAGGAAGATGAGTGTAAGACAGGTATGAGAAAAGCGTTACATGTGCGCAACAGTATCCCGAAGGCAGATGAGTGGAAGATTATAGATTCAAGTCATGCATTTCTGTTAAGGAAGATGATTGTAAGAGAGGTATGGGAGGAGCGTTTCATGGGCGCAACAGTATCCCGAAGGCATACACATCAAAGTCATGCCTTTCAACCGAAAAGTACTTTTAAGCAAACTAGTGTAAGAGGGGAGTGAGACAAGCACCCCCTCCCCCCAAACAGTGCAGGGGAGCTGTGAGTGACTCACGTATGTCATTCCCCAGCAGGGGCCGGAAGACAGAGAGCTGTGAGGCAAGCACTTCCTCAAAGAAGCTATATCTTTTCTGAAAAACCAAATATGAGGAGGGTCAAAGGGGAATTAATTTAACGACCTGTCAACTCATGCCCCTAAAGTCAAGATCAATACACAAAAAGAGAAGACCAGGTCTGTGGTGGTGTGTTGCCCTGAGTGGTGAACGAGGATCGCAGGTACAAGTGTGGAGGGGTGTGTTGAGTCACACTGGGCTGAAAATTCCCATCAGACCACCCATGTGGCGGAATATCATCATATGGGGATAGGCGGTCGCTCCGAGCACCGCCCATATCTTAACGTGACGGTGCGGCAGTGGAGAGCGGCACGCTGAGCCACAGACATGCTCAAGGAGAGGGAATTGTAAAGTGAGTGCAGTGCTCTAGGAAAAGTGCTTACTAAAATTGACTACCCAAGCTAAGGGGAGTACCTGTAAAGGTTAGCGTGGGTGTCAAGGTTAAAAACACGCCTAGTAGTAGATGAATGAGACTACATTATGGCGCTGTGCAGAATGGTCAACTAGTTTCAGCTTGACGGAGTATTGCTCCAGCTTTCATCAGGACCTAATAGGTAATAAGCTACTGCAACAGAGTATGTGAAGTGTAGAAATACAAAAGAAATTATAAAAAAATGGAAAAAATACATGCAGTTTACTGGAGGAAGTCATGTATCTCCCCACAACTTGGAACCTCTATGTCCACAGGAGACAGAAAGGAAATCTTCTTCCTGTCAGAAAAGTACAAAATATACCATGTCACCCATTACACACATGAAACCAACTAACCCTACAAACACCATCACTATATCTTTTCTTTCATGTAGTTGTGCAAAAGGGGATTCTGGAATATTCGGTAGCACGGGGAATCTGGTAGTTGTCCTCTTTCCTAACTATGGTTAAAGGGTTTACAATTGCGTTTGTTCTGTCTGGTGGCCTCCCACAAAAACACACAACTTGTTTCTCCCAACCACACTGTAGCCATCCACCACCACCTCCTCATCCACCAACACCTCATCCACATGCACCACACCCACCACCACATCCATCACCACCACCACATCCACCCCATCCACCACCACATCCACCACCACCACATCCAACACCACATCCACCACCAACACCACATACACCACATGCACCACACCCACCACATCCACCTCCTCATCCACCACCACCTCATCCACCAGTACCACATCCACCACCACATCCATCACCACCACCACATCCTCCACCACCACATCCTCCACCACCACATCCTCCACCACCACATCCTCCACCACCACATCCTCCACCACCACATCCTCCACCACCACATCATCCTCCACCACCACATCCACCACCACCACATCCACCACCACCACCACATCCACCAGATCCACTACCACCACATCCATGTGTGTGGCTGTGTGTGTGTGGCTCTGTGTGTGTGTGTGTGTGTGGGGGGGGCTGCAAATGGGTCTCACATTTGCGAGAGATTAAGCTATTGGCATTGTAAATGACAATGCCATTTATTTATCGGTTTTCACAACCAACACATAAATACAAAATGTCATTTACAATGACAATAGCTCTAACTTTTGCAAAGGAGAGACCGTTGCATTGTAAATGCTTGTTGTTGATTCCGATCACCAGCTGTGTGTCATTAGCATAGGTGATTATGTGGACTCCGAAGGGAGGAACTGCTTCTGCGAGGGTGCAGGTATATACGTTAAAAAGAGTTGGGCTTAGGGAGGAGCCCTGAGGCACTCCACAACGGAAGGGAGGTTTTTTTGGAGGTTACCTCATTGTGGAACACTTGGAAGGTTCTATTCTCAAGAAACGACTGGAGCCAAGCCAGTGCGGTTCCGGAGATGCCTAAGTTGCGAAGCCTATGAATTAGGATGTGGTGGTTGACGGTATCAAAAGTCGTGCTGAGATCAAGCAGCAGGACTACCACTGTGAAACCCGAATCGACTATCTTTCTAGCTTCCTCCACTACCGAGATCAAGGCTGTTTCTGTTCCCTGGAGTGGGCGAAAACCCGTCTGTGTCTGGTGGAGAAGATTGTGAGTCTCTAGGAAAGAAGAAAGTATCGTATTGAAGTATAGAAGATATAAAACATGGCAACTGGAAATATATACAACCTATCACCCCCAAAATCGTTTCTGTCTGGTAAGGGGGAACCTCAGATAAAGTGGGAGGAATGGCGCAAATGTTTTAATAATTACATATCAACTTTTGATAAGCCAGATGAACCTTTACCAGCAGAAGAGAAAAAAAATACTACTGCACTGTTTAGGTGCAGGTGGACTGAGGGTGTACAATAGTATAAACAAGAAAGTACGTGCGGGAGCACGAGGAGACGTGTTTGCAAATGCAATGGAAGACTTAGACAATTATTATAAGCCCACTGTGTGTGTAGCAGTTAATAGATATACATTTTTCAGACGTAAACAGGGAAAAACGGAGAGTATTGAAGACCACGTCTCTGCTTTGAAAAATGTAGCGCTGACATGTAAATTTGAAAACATGCATGACAATTTAATAAGGGACCAAATAGTAATGTGTGCAGCAAATCCAAACATACAGGATGCCTTATGGGCCAAGGGAGAGAAACCTGCTCCAAGAAGTGATTGAGATAGTATACAAAAAGAAATGACTGGTCAATGTGCTAAAGCCCTGCTAAAAGAAGATAAAGAGAAACAGGAGGAACCCAGTGTGGTGGCTAAAATAAGTAGTGGAAAAAAGAAGCACATCGTAAGGAAAGGAAGAGTTAACGAAGAAACAGAATATAAAGGGAGTACAAGAAATTTTGGGGAACTCAAATGTTTTCATTGCGGAAGCAACAGACACTTAGCAAATGACTGGAAATGTCCGGCAAGGAACAGTAAATGTACTCAATGTGGTCTAGAGGGGCATTTTCAAAAAGTGTGTTATAGGAAAATAAAAGGAAAAGTGAAGTTTGTGGAAGAGAATGAGGAATATGAATCGGAATCCTCGGATGAGTAAGAGTACAACTTATGTGTGCTCAACATAACGGAAGGAAAAACAAATGAGGAAAGAGAGGAAGGTAAAAAGAAAAAACCTGGGTGTGATTACCATAGGTGGAGTTAGCATAGAAATAGTAGCCGATTCAGGGTCACCTTGTACTATTGTAAATAGGAAGATATGGAAGGATAAATTCGAAAATAAACTAGGGAAAGAGTTGGAATCAGCTGATATTACCCTAAGAACATTCACTGGTGAACCCATTGAATTGATAGGTTGTAGAGAGCTGGAATTTGATTTTAAGGACAGAAGTATAACTAGTAAATTATACGTCTCAGCCACAGGTCCATCTGTGCTAGGATGGAAGGACCAAGGAAAATTTCGGATCACACTCATTCCCAATACTTGAGAACCTGTAATGGTCTAACAAATGGAGAAAGCATGCAATTCAGTTTCCTGACAGATTCCCTAAAGTGTTCAATGGCACCATAGGAAAGTTAAAAGGATTTCAACATAAGATAGAACTAAAAAAAAAAACGCAATTCCATGTATACACAAGGTGAGACACATTCCATTTTCACTCAGAGAAGAAGAGACAAATTGATGATTTACAAAAAGCAGGCATAATACAACCCACAGAATCTTCTGAGTGGGTTGCACCCTTGGTCGTGGCCCGCAAATCTAATGGCCACTTGAGGTTGTGCATTGACATGCGCGACCTCAACAGAAATACCCTAGTTGACCAATACCCACTTGCAACAATAATTGAAATGCTGTCACTCACGAAACAAACAAGAGTGGCAATTACAAGCACTAAACCCTCAGACTGAACGCTTTTTAAACGATTCAACTACAGAATGTATTTCCTGAACTCACTTAAAGTGAGCTTTGGTCCTGATAAGAACCCCTCAAACAATGGTCTTTGAAAAGCGTAGACCACTGGAGTAACAAAACATATTGTGTGGTGTAAATGGCATGATTTGCAATTAGATTCTTTCGTAATTATTTGGGTCATCAAATGTAAAATTTGTAAAAATTGTACAGTCATCTCTCTTTTTTTAGTATAAGAAGAATTATTAAAGCAATATTGTTTGTTTTTTTAGTATGTAAGTGCACTATTAATATGAGTATAGAAGGATGAATGTAGAACGAGTGGGATGGTGAGAATGGTGTGAACTATTGGATAATTGTTTCTTCTGAACTGTTGTTTAATATATGTGGGTATAGTGTTTAATGTATTGTATATGTTTAAAAAAACTTTTTTTGAAAAAATAAGCATGATGGAAATGATAAAAGAAAAAATCTACAAATGAGCTGAAAGATGAAATGATGGTTGTTCTGCACATCTTTTTCTAATTTGATTTGAAATAAGCAGCAGCATTGGCATTTTCTTGTGGTTGTTGGTCACTCACGATAGGCATGAAGGTCTTCTCAACAAAAGACCTTGCTGTCGGGTACCATCAGGTTCCTCTACACCCAGAAAGCAGGCATCTCACTACCTTCATTTCGCCTTTCGGGTGCTACAGATTCAAAAGGGTACCCTTTGGATTAGCTTTGGCAGCAGCAATATTCCAGAGGCTCATGCATGCACTGTTTAAATGAATAAAAAAAAAAGTGCTCATATTTCAAGATGATATTCTAGTGATGGGCAAAGACCAGGAGGACCACGATCTGAAATTGGTGCGTGTACTGAATATACTTGAAAAGTGTGGAATGACTGCAGATCGAAGGAAGTGAAAGTTTGCAGAAAGAAAAGTAACATACCTGAGACAGGAGATAACCCCGGTGGGAATAAAAACCCAAGGAAGAGCTACTGAAGGCAATCAGAGAAGCACTGGTTCCCAGGAACAAAGATGAACATAGACCATTTTTTAGGATTGGTGGAGTTCTATTCGAAGTTTGTGAGGAACTTTTCGACAAAGACCTATAGCATTAGACAACTATTAAAATCTAGGAATAAGTGTGAATGGTCTCTAGAATGCGATGAAAGTTTCAATACACTCAAGCAAGAAATCTGCAAAGCACCACCCCTTCAAACAGCATCGTCACCACTGATGCTAGTGGAAGAGGTATCGGTGCAGTCCTCACACAAGCTGACAGTGAAGGGAAAGCTGACCAACGGAGAAAAAATATTCCGTAATAGAGAGGGAAGCATTAGCTTGTGTGTGGGGACTAGTACCTTTTCGACAATATATCTGGGGGAAAAAGTCATCTTACGGTGCGACCACAAACCGCTCACAAAAGTGCTTACCGTTAAGGGACTATATAACGCATCACCTAGACTGGCACGTCTGTCTGTGAGGCTACTAGATTACAACTATGAGGTGGAGTACTTGCCGAGTACTAAAAACGTAGTAGCTGATTTCCTAAGCAGACTACCCCTTCAGGATCATGAGGAAGTTACAGACAAAGACGAAGAATTTTGTGTGGCTAGCATCATTGAGGAGTTCCTCAGCATACAAAATGAGGACTGGATTATGGCATACAAAAAGGATGAGACAATGCAGGAAGTGCGCAAACTCAATGTTGATGGCTGGCCCAGCAAGAAGAGTATAAAAAAAGAGCTTAGACCATTCTGGGAACTCAGAAGTGAATTGTCAAGGGAAGGAGAACTCATCTTGAGACAGGGTAAGGTTATACCACCTGTCTCACTGAGGAAAAGAATATTAGATATATGCCACGAAGGACACATGGGCATAAACAAAACTAAAGAAAGGATTAAGAACTGGTATTGGTGGCCAGGATGTGACTTGGAAATTGAACGAGCAGTGAGAAACTGTATAAAGTGAGAACATTCAGACAAATCACAGATTACGATAAAACCACCTCTTCAACCATAACAATGTCCCGGAATGCCGTGGGAAAAAGTGGGCATTGACCTTATGGGACCCATTAGGTACAAGGAGGAACATGTACAAATTGTGGTCATGGTGGACCATTTCTCTAAATGGCCGGAAATAAAGATATGCCATAAAGTAGAGACACTGGACATAGTTGCATTCCTGGATAAAGTATTCACAAGGGAAGGCATACCAAAAACCATTGTGAACAAAAATGGAAGCCAATTCACTTCAGGAGGATTCAAAAGGTTCATAGAAAGGAATGGTATAAAACATAAAACAACCTTGGTGTACCATCCTGCTCGAAATGGGGCGGTAGAACGCTTCAATAGAGTAATTAAAGGCACTATACAACTCGCAAACAACAATGAACTGTGTTGGAAGAAAGAGTGTACAAGATGATCTGGGCATACAGAATTGCTCCAAGCGAAAGCACACACTTCAGTCCTTTCGAGTTCATGAGAGGGAGAACACCCTTATCCAAGGACAATGTTGGTTGGCTCAAGAGCGCAAGGAGAGCAGAATGGTCGAGTGCGTCAGCCAGCGAAAGCATCCAAAGGAAACAAAGCGCTTGCAAGGAAAGGTATAATGCAAACATAAGAGCAAAGAAATCAATATCAAAGAAGGAGACAGAGTGAGAGTGAAGAAAAGCGGATTGGTTGAAAAGGGTCAAAATAGATTTACACAACCGTTGGTAGTGGAGAAAGTCTTTTGCAATTCCACCCTCCTCAGCGATGGGAAAGTGTGGCATGCTTCCGCACTATCAGCTTGCACATCCACAGAGAGAGAAAAAGAAGAAAGAACCAACAATCAGACCACTGGAAGATCTATTCTGCAAGAGGAACAGGAGAACACAAGTAAGAAAGACTACTTTGACTGGTTGTTCGATGAGGAGTCAGAGACGGATGGAGAGGAGAACAGTACACCTACACCATACCTCTACAATAGCAATGCGGTTGGTAGTGGCAAGGTGCATATCGAGTCCATCGGAAAATACAGAGACCAGCAGCTCTGCCAGGTCGCCAGGTGGGATGAGCGGGTGCCCGTCCAAAGAAGATCAGGACCAAGAGGAAGCTATTGCAAAAGAAATAGACCCTGTCACCAGCAATGCAAAGAGTTTTACAGGGACAGAGGGCATCATAGAGTCAGAAGGACAGGATAAAGATGGAGACACCGTGAGGGAAGCTAGTTGTATGAGTAGACATGGTCATTGTGTGGTGATGCCTAGCAAGTACAAAGACTGTTTGTAACTAAACTCTGTGCCACTGTTCCTCTCTTTTTAGGTCTCGCCTTTTCCATTCCTACCCGTTTGTTTCATTTCAGTTTGTCGGTCTTATTCGTCCCTTTGTTTTCTTTCATCATATGTGCCAGGCTGTCACCCATCATCGCTCTCTTTTCTGTTTTCTGCATTTGCTTGACTCTTTCACTTCCGAGCTTATTAAAGCATAACCCAAGACAGAATACAAACCACTTTATCCATTAGCATTATCCTTTTTATGAAATGTATTAATCTACTTGAAGTTGTGCGGGGCTTCTACGAGAGGTAATGAGGTGTCAGCATCTGCTGGGGACCGAAGAGGCTTCCTCCTCTCAAGACACAGACGATCTTCAATTAACTGAGCGCCAGCAAAAGTGGGCTGGGACCGACTCCATTAAACCCTTCGGATGCTTGAGAAGAATCGATGTAATCATTTCATACAGCTAATACCCAGTGAGGGATGCGCGTGCATGCGGCTATGCAGACGACGTGCAAGAGAGGCGCGGAAACAGGAACGCGTGAAGATCCTTACAATGAGACACAGCGTTAATAGGTGCGCGTGATGTGCAAGGATATTATGATATGCAGTGAACCTTCCAAAGTTACTATTAAACATGCATCTTTCCCTATGCAGACATGCACAAACAGTGGAAACAAGTACGGTGTTGTTGGCCAATACACTGACTGAATACGACCATAAGCATCAAACAAACAGAAAGCCACAACCTCAGCAACCACCAAAGAAAATGATGGTTGCAAGCATATCCAGGTCCTTTGAAGTTCGTGTCAGTGCTCATCACACAGCAGGAGCAGAGGCTGGGATCAGTCCTTGGGACTGCCTGCTGCTGGGCAACGAGAAGGCACTCAAATATCAATAAAGACTATTAGATGGCAATCAGCAGTTGAACTAAGCCAGAACACAATTTGCAGTTTTTTTAGAGGTTTCTCACTTCAGAAGGTTTGCTGGTTTGCGGACAACTAATTATGTCATTTGTATAGCTTATTTTTGGGCCATTTATTAAAGTCGTTTTTCCATCACTGAAACTTTCACATAGTCATTTTGGCTAGCCTCCACACAACCACACACCCAACCACACACCCAACCCCACACATAACCACACCACACACACAATGTCACACACAACCACACACCAAACCACACACACAACCACACACAACTACACACACGCAACCCCAAACACCAACACACACCCCCAAACACACACACAACCTCACACACAACCCCACCACCATACACACATACAACCACTCACACATACAACCACACACACAACCACTCACACATACAACCACCCACACATACAACCACCCACACATACAACCACCCACACAACTACACACAACCACACACAACCGCACACACACAAACACACACATCTGTCGCCCTCACTATCTATTCCCCTCACTCTATCTATTGCCCTCACTCTATCCCTCTATCGCCCTCACTCTCTATCAATCTATCTATCGCCCTCACTCTATCTATCGCCCTCACTCTATCTATCGCCCTCACTCTATCTATCTATCGCCCTCTATCTATCTATCGCTCCACCACAGCATCACTCAGGGGCACCACAGCATCACTCAGCACCACCCCAGCATCACATCACTGGTTCAAATATGTTCTCTCAATGTTTGAAGCTTTATTGCAAATGTCACAAAAAAATGTTAATATTTCACTTCTGTTCTTGGATTTTAGTCACTGAACATAATCTTCACAACAGTTATTTACAAAAGTTTAAGCTATTGCCATTAAAAATTACAATCACTTTTATTTAAGTATTAATTATTTTAAAAAATTAAAAGCCAATGTTAATTGTAATATCAATACATCTAAGTAAAGGCAATACAAAACATGTGACATTACAAATACTAAAAATGTCACATATGCTAAAGTTAAAACTATTGGCATTGTAAATCACAAAACAAATATAAAATGTCATTTACAAAACCAATAGCTCCAACTTTCCTACTGCGAGACCTATTGGCAACGCCAGTGCTTGTTCCTTATTTCAAACCACAACTTTGTGTCCCTCCATAAGATGTGTTGAGTTGGATATTTACATCTGTTGCATCTTGTCCCTTCTAAGCCCCCGTCCCTGCCCCTCGCGTCCCTGCCCTCGAGCTCATCACACATGACATCAGCTGGCATTCTAGAATGCCAGCTGGCGGTTTGCTTTGGCAGTTGACAGTTGTCATTAATTGAGCCTTTGACATGTAAGCACCCTTCCTTCCACCTGGTGTGTTGTTCATTCTACTTTACATTGAACGTGAACTTCGGATCTTCTCTGCGTGCCCTCATTCTTTACAGAAGCCCGTTTTATTTTTGTGCATGTCTAACGACTTTCACAACAAATTATTGTAAGCCACTACCTTGTTGGAGTGCAGCATGGAGTCCACATGCCACCTGTTTTCAAGGTTGTGACGAAAATGTTAGAGCAACCAATTCGCTTCGATAGAATCCGAACAAGAGGAAGCAGGAATCCGTTCAAGGGAAACGACTGACTGTTAGAAAGTTTAAATGACTTCTGGGGCGTTTGAAACACAATACTATCTTTGAGCGTCCTTGGCTTCTGGTCTCATGTATACGGGAGTTTTGTGGCTCTTACCAACACCTCAAAAATGTCCAACAAGGCTTAACTGAGGCACTGGGGAGGAAGCGCCTCTGTTCGGAACAGGCACGCACACTTAACAACGCTACCTGTTTGCTCGACGTTTTAAGTCATTTGTCCATATCGCTTCTGTCGGCGTCGCTGACAGGACCGGTTGGTTACTAACTGCCTGTTTACTAAATATTTACAAGGCAGCATTATTGCCGATGGGATGATTGATACTGCACGCATCCCAAACCCTTATCACACCAAAACAAACACTCGGCTTCTCAATAAAGCGCCTCTGTTGCTATTTGCCGTGGCCGAGGGCCAGCGCAGGCCTCCACACGTTGAGTCAACACCTGTGCGCTGCGGCCCGCGCGCGCCTCGCGGGGGAGCAGAGCCTCGTTTGTCTTTCTTTCATTTCCACAAACGACCGATTCATGCTCACGCGCTTCCCAGGAATGCCAGCGCCGCCAACCAGAACGCACCTCTCATTGTGGTTATTGTTCCGGAGTTTCGTCGAAGTCGTTGCGTCTTCTCCTTACGAGACTTTGACAAAGCTCAAATTCATCCATGTAACACTTCAAATGGAGTCCACACTAAAGCTGATCAAAAATCTTTAAACATGGGAGACACTGGCCCTATTCACCAAGAAATGTGTCGACCGCCTCCCGTAGTCGCGTGCCAATGGACGGCACACATTAATAAATTGTAGTCTAGAGGAGGGAGAGCCGCTATACTAACAGCCAGAGCCGAGTCTACGTTCTGCATTGGCTCTTTAAAGAGCCAGTGCAACAGCAGAGCCATACAAATATTTGCTTTGTCAATCATACAACAAACATCCCATAAAATAGAATAAAGTCTCTTCAAAATTTAACAAGAGTATTTTGACATTAATACATCATATTATTAGCACTGCACTAAGAGGTACTTATTAAAATAGATAGTTTATAGACACGAACTTAGAACCATTCATGCCCACCCCCTCCCCTCGTTGGCGAAAGTGTCATTAGTGAAACAAGAGGTATGACACTGATGTGTTAAAGATTTGTTTTTTGTCTCTGCACATTTTTCTGCAGTTTTTATATACCGCAAACTCAACCGAAGGTATTGGAGCCGTTTACATGAACACCAGTTACATTACACATGGTTCACATAACTTTTTTTATGTACAGGGTGATTAGGGTGACCATCTACATACAGGCACATTCTGTACAGGACTGTAAAAAATTCAAGAGAAAGGGTCAAAATTCATGAAAAAAATTCAGGACCAAGGGTCAAAATTCAGGAAAAAATTCAAGACAAAAGGTACATTTCAGTCACATCCAAGGAAAGGCTATATATACCCCATTACGTCGTCAGTGCATTTATTCACTATTTTCTACATAGCACTACTTATTCACTATGGTCTTTTTGTGATTGCCTCTAGGTATGCTACATTCAGGTGGCACATTACGTCCTTGTTCAATAATAAATGAATGTCCATGAGCACAGTTTCCGACCATCACTCCTACCCAAATTTACCCAATCTTTATAGAAGAGAAAGCAACAGCAATATTTTGATTATGTTTTTACACATTTTGAAACTCATTGCAAACGGTTTGGGACACATTAGGCAAGTGACCTTCTGCCAGTTTAACCCCTTCACTGCGGCGGCTATTCCGCCGCAGTGCTAAGGGGGCGGGGCAGAAATGCGGCGGGCGCATGCTGGTGACGGAACCGCTCCGTCAACAGCGTCGGTTGCGCTGTACTTATGACGGAGCGGTTTCGTCATGGCCCCGCCCGCTCAATAGAACGCTCAGCGCAGGCGCGGAATTCGCGCCGCACAGGAGCGTCGGGCGGGCCATAACGGAACCGCTCCGTCATCAGCACAGCGCCACCGCAGCTGATGACGGAGCGGTTCCGTCATCAGCAGGGGAGGGGTTAAACAAGGTGAGCAAAAACATCTGACTCACCTCAACCTCCAGTTGACTTTAAACCTAAAAAAAATTAATAAGGCAAAGCAGATGGTGTAGTAGACAGTCTCACATTTAATGTCGGGATGTAAGATACCCACAAGTCGCCTTTGGTCTCACAGCACTAGAGTGGGCTTGCAGGACTCTACATTTATCTCAGAACTGGGAGCCTGGACTACCAATGAAAGAGAACTAACGCGGAGGATGACATTGAGATCCATAGCAATTGATTCAAAGGGTTGTTGCTAAGAACTGGATACATATGAAAGAGAATAACAAGGTGAAGCAATTCCTAACATCAGACAAGCAACTTGTTAACACCCCCACCCACTATACCGGACACACGCTCGACCCAATCTTCACCTCCAGCAAGCACATCTCCTTCAATCACACCACAGCTCTCCATTGGACAGACCACAGCTGCGTTCACTTCAACTACAAAAAGACTACGACCCACAACCACCCACAACCAATTCCCCACAGAAACTAGAACAAAATTACCACCGACCAACTCTTCACAACGCTTAATCAAAACCTTCCTGCAAAATCATCAAACCCAAACCTTGCAGCCACCAACCTCACACAATGGATCACCCACAGCGCTGACGAATTAGCACCCTTGAAAAAACATCCAATCAAGCAAGGTAGCGAAAAAGCCCCCTGGTTCAACGATGACCTTAAGAAATGCAAGATGTTCTGTCGCACCCTCGAGAAAACATGGAGAAAAACCCAACCACCGACAACCTGGCCACCTTCAAGAACGCCACCCGCAAACACCACCAACTGATCCGATCCACCAAGAAATCAGCATTCAAGGATCGACTTGACAACAACGCCCACAACAGCAAGGAACTATTCAACATCGTCAAAGAATTTACCAACCCCACCGCCAGCACCAACGACATCACTCCCTCCCAAGACCTCTGCGACTCCCTAGCCTCATTCTTCCACAACAAAATCGCTGACATACATAACAGCTTTGAAAACCAGTCCGGAGACCAGTCCACCCCACCCACCTCCGAACTAAAACCCCCCTCCAACAACCTCGGCGCCTTGAACCCAATCACCACTGAAGACACCATCCGCCTGATGAACTCCATCCACTCAGGATCGCCAACCGACCCATGTCCCCACCACATTTTCAAGAAAGCAGACTCCATTATCGCACCCCATCTCCGCGATGTCATTAACTGCTCCCTCAACTCCACTACCTTCCCGGAAAGCTGGAAACATGCCAAACTCAGTGCCCTCCTGAAGAAACCTACAGCAGACCCCACTGAACTTAAGAACTACCGCCCCATCTCGCTCCTCCCATTCCCTGCCAAAGTCATTGAGAAAGCTGTCAACAGTCAGCTCGCCGCATTCCTCGAATCCAACAAATCCCTCGACCCTTCACAGTCCTGCTTCCGAGCCAAACACAGCACTGAGACCGCCCTCATCGCAGCAACAGACGACATTCTAACACTACTGGACAACGGAGAAACAGCTGCCCTCATCCTACTTGACCTCTCCACAGCCTTCGACACAGTCTGTCATAGCACCCTTATACAACGCCTCAGCAACGTTGGAATACAAGGAAAAGCATTGAACTGGATCATCTCGTTCCTCGCCGGAAGAACCCAGAGAGTCCGCCTCCCCCCTTTTAGATCAGAGGCCACCGAAGTCATCTGCGGCGTACCACAAGGATCATCACTCAGTCCCACCCTCTTCAACGTATACATGAGTCCCCTCGCATCCATCGCACGCCAACACAACCTCAACATCATCTCCTACGCAGACGACACCCAACTGATCCTCTCCCTCGCCAAAGACCCAAACACCGCCAAAACCGAACTACACAAAGGGATGAAAGAAGTAGCAGAGTGGATGAAGAACAGCCGTTTAAAACTGAACTCAGACAAAACGGAAGTCCTCATCTTAGGTTCATCCCCCTCCGCCTGGGACGACTCATGGTGGCCACCGGCCCTGGGAAACGCACCCGCACCTACGGGCCACGCACGTAACCTGGGCTTCATCCTGGACTCCTCCCTCTCGACGACCAGACAAGTCAACGCCGTCACATCATCATGCTTCAACATCTTACGCATGCTCAAAAAAATCTTCTGTTGGATCACCACCGAAACAAGAAAGACTGTCACCCACGCACTGGTCACAAGCCGACTGGACTACGGAAACACCCTATACGCCAGAACCACAGCCAAACTACAGAAAAAACTCCAACGCCTCAGCCAGACTCATACTGGACATCCCCCGCCAAGCTCACATTTCCAGTCACCTGAAAGACCTCCACTGGCTCCCCGTCAACAAGAGAATAACATTCCGTCTCCTCACCCACGCACACAAAGCCCTCTACGACCTAGGACCCGAATGCCTCAACACGCGCCTGTCCTTTTACACCCCCACCCGTCAACTACGATCATCCAATCAAGCCCTCGCCGCAATCCCACGCATCCATAGATCCACCATGGGGGGGGGGGGAGATCCTTCTCCTACTTAGCGGCCAAAACCTAGAACTCTCTCCCTACCCACCTCCGCCTTACACAGAACCACCTCTCCTTCAGAAAACAACTAAAAACTTGGATATTCGATAAGTAAAGTACCCCCCTCCCTCAAGCGCCTTGAGACCCTCTGGGTGAGTAGTGCACTATACAAATGTTAAACTTAAACTTTAGTGATTTATCACCATGGACTGAAAACTTCAGGCTATGTAGGAAACTAGCTGACCCTCCTGATTTTCCGAGCAAGGTAATTGCTGAGCATATTAATTTAGTCATTGGTTGCCTGGAGGAGGTAGATGGGCACACGGCGATAGTTGACTATTTTGTCGCACTGTGCTTTAGAATTAGTCCGTCCCTCTCCAAACAGCCTAAATCTATGCAGCAGGCTTTGCTGTGGTTTGACCATGACTGTTCTGTGGCTAACCCTCGTCTACGTAAAGCTCTAAATAATACCAAGAGGGATCATACCGCCATAGCAATCTTGAGTAAACAATATAAAATAGTGATGGAGAAGAGGAGAAATACAATTATTACCCTTCAGTGGGATACCCTGTTGCATAAAGCTTACTCTAATGATAAAAAATCCTTTTGGAGAGCCATATCTAGCATCCGCTCCCTTAGTAAGACAACTACTACCATTAGTTGTCAGATTATTAGCTCAGCGTGGTAGGCTAATTTTACTGCAGTATATTCTGCCCCAGAATCACCTTTAGCCCCAACAGTAACACCAGATTCACCCATAACATTACAGGTCCAACTACAGGGAGTGGTTGTTGCCATACAGAAGAGTAAGGGGGGAAAGCGCCAGGGTCAGATGGCGTTCCAATCAACATAATCAAATGCAATCTTGAATTATGGACGTCCCTCCTGACAAACGTTTTTAACAATATAAGCCATCAGACTGTACCAAGTTCCTGGGTATGCTCAGTGATTGTTCCAATCTTCAAAAAAGGGGACGGTCTAAACCACATTGTTATTGCCCCATATCACTTATCGTTATCCCAGCCAAAATCCTAGGTAGAGTCCTATATAATAGGATACTGGAATGGGTACTAGACAACAATATCTTAAATGCTTGTCAGTATGGGCTTCATACTGGTATTGGCACAGTGGAACTATGTCTAAATTTGAACTTATTTATTGGGCAATATATAGTGGCCAAGCAGTCCTCTATTTACCTCGTCTTAATAGACCTGTCAATGGCATATGATTGTCTCAAGTTGTGGCAATTGTTTCTGGAGACGGGCCTACAGAAAAATGTAGTGCATTTACTAATTTCTTTACATACAAACACTAAGGCCAGAGGCAGGCTTTGCCAAAATGGGGAGGTCTCAAATGAGATGTGCATAGGACGGGTGTTCATCAAGGATGCATTCTTGTGCATTACTGTTTATTCTTTATATTAATAAATTAGGTGCAGAACTGACTTGAAGTACCCCCGATGTTCCAAAAATAAATGGTGTACAGCACCAGTTCTGTTGTATGTGGATTGTATGTGGATTACTCCGTGCTTATGGCACGCACACCTAAAGCGCTGCGCTCACTAGTGCAATCATTTGTACAGATCATGGCTGATCTCTTGCTTACTAATTAATTATGCTAATTCCTTCATTATGTTCTGTGTCCCTAAGCACATTAAACTTACTTCCATACAAGCTGGATCCCATCGACTAACAAGCATAGGTATCTTTTCTCATATGGGTATAACCTTCGGCTCCTCACACTACATTATGCAGAGCAAAGTTGGCCCAAGCAGTGGGATCTTTTCTTAGCCTCCCATGCCCCCGTAAGGGATAAATATTGGCCCCCTGTTGCAAATTTATGCCGCCCAGTATGTTGCACTAGCCTCATATGGGGCAGAAATATAGGAAATAGGTGACTGTGTAATAGAACAGAGGGAAAAAATTATTTCCTCAGGAAAATTGTGTCTGTCCCATTTTCTACCCTTCATTATCTTTGCTAGAAGGAACTGAATTTGATTTATTAAAGTGGTCACTCATATTAAACCGCCTTCACTGTGGTCATTAATCTGGAAAAAAAGAGAAGGTGGTTTTAACCCTGGACATAATAAATGACTGCCTAGCTTGAAATAAGGGGCTTACAATACCATGGCTGGCGTATGGGAATAAATCACTTGATGAGATAGGCTTGTCCCGTATTTTCTTAGATAGAACACCTCATGCCATCTCTGATAGGAAACACGTACAAGCTTTATTGCTCACCCAATTACAAGGCAATAGGTTAAACGCAGAACGCCATAAAATAACAGTTGCAAATTATTTACATTTAAATCCTGAAATCTTCTCCACAAGCTATTTTGGAACATTAAGGGGCATTGGGAGCGTTCATTATTGTTTCGTTTAAGAGTTGATCTGATCAAATATTTGCTTTGTTTCCCACTTGGGCACCAACTTAGAAATGTACAGTAATATGTATTTAGTACCGTTCCTAAAATGTAGGAACCTTTGGGACTGCATTCAGGCTTACTAATATCTCCAACAGCCTTTAGATAAGGAGTCCTTCTGTGTAAGCTTATTTTAGCGGTCAGCAAAACCGTCATGTGGCAGTATGCAATGAGATTAATTGTATTCTTATGATTTGTATAAAGACTGAGATCAATGCATAATGTTTTAGATATTTATTCACAAGCCAGTAAAATGTATTGGAGTCGCTACCGTTGATTTGAATTATTTTATGCATTATATGAGTGTGTATGCGTATATGGTTCAATCATGGACCTAATAAAGTTATTCTGAATTGAATGCAGGTAGAATCTTCAAAATATTTAGGATGTAAATTACACAAAGTGTAAAAAAATTATAAAGATTTTGAAATGTAAAAACAGTTTCTTTAACATATGGTAGTGTTTTCCTATTTATTTACAATCATACCCCAAATTGAACCGGGAATCAGTTAGTTTTCGATACCTAGGGATCAATATCTACCATTCCCACACCTATTTGCAGGACAGAAATGTGAGCAGAGTGACACTGTCCCCCTAGCGCAATTTGCTTTTTGGTCTATTCTTCTTCTTTCAGTAATGGACCGCATGGCACTTGTGAAGATGGTGGTGCTACCTCGATTACTGTATTATTTTGCAAACCTTCCCCTGCTCATCACTTGTTCCTTCCTCAGACACGTCCCATGTCTGATTTGGGGGCTGGGGCGCCTCTGGGTAGCTCTTTGCAAACTAAAGCTACCCATGATTGCAGGTCGATTAGCCCTTCTGGACTTAGAACACTATTATTTAGGTGCACAGAGCCAATGGGTGGTTGTCTGTCCGCCTTCTGCATGAGATGGGGTTTACCTATAAAGACTTTAAGGAGGGCCTACTACTCATTTTACAGAACGCCACCAGGGGTTATTATGCACAGCCTTTTCTTGCTTTACTAGAACCCGTAAACTCACTAACACTAAGAAAACCTATGCTCCTGCACTACCTTTGCTAGGCCTTCCCACTCGCACAGGACAGTTAAACTCAGGGCAACTCCATCAGTGGCATGCTGCAGGCCTCTCGAAATTAGGGGATTTTTTTGTTGACAGTGAGCTACAAGCTTTCCAAACCCTTTCAGTAGACTACAATCTCACCCAGGTCAACTTCTTACTTACAAACAACTTAAACAATCATTAAATGCACTATTTCATGTCCACCACCTAATACCAACCCCCACAAGAGGTGTGCCAGGCGCTCTACAGCATAGGGACTACCGGCAAACTGCGAGAGGGGTTTACAGAGCTTTCCTGCAACATGGAGACCACTCCAGGGTTTCTCTCTGTGCTATCTGTGAGACTGATATGGCTAAACCACTACACAATATGGGCCAAAATATTGGACTTTTCCCTCAAAATATCCTGTAGCTGTCATTTTAAGGATATTCAATTTGATATTCTGAAGTGAGCCTACATTACACTTACCATAAATTAACAAAATAAACCTGTGAGCTGCAGCTGTATATCTTCATAATATGCAATTAGATGCTGATTTGCTTTGGTCTTGCCCCACACTCCTTACATACTGCGTCCAAGAAAATATTTTATTGCTCAGACGTTGGATATTATGGTGGAAGGCTTCCCTGTGCTGATAGGTAAGGCAGCGGCAACTAGGCAGGGGGGTGTGGAGGGACAGTTTATTACGGGCGAGTCTGTCACACACAATTTTTTTTAAATTGTGTGCTAACTTCATTGATGTATGTAGTCGAGCACTGTTATTCTGTAAATGTACGGTGGAATCTGCTGCTACATAACCGGCTACTATCCTGCTATACAATCTCTTTTAGTATACAATAAAAACATAATAAAAAAATATGGTAGTGTTTCAATTTAGTACATATGAGCACAACATTGCATTGACATTTATATGAAATGAAAGTTTCTAAACATGACATTTAAAACATTTATTAACCCTCTCTCTTGAAAACACAGTGAGTGAACAAGGTAAAGTGTCTTTTACATCATGGCCATTATTGTGATGGATGTTGGAACATCGCAGGCTAATAAAACAAACAAATTAGTTTTTTGCACAAAGTCCATCTTAAAATGAAATACTTGAAAGTGCTCAAAAATGTCACATTCACAAGAATTAGAAACAAAGTAAATTGATTTGACTTAGATCATACAATTTAGTCATACAGGAAATACGGAATCTGAACCCAGGCTTTCCCGTCACACATAGTGCACTTTAGCCACTGACTAGGTTAATTTCCTTTTTCTCAATCCCCTTTGAAGCCAGAAAACAGCGGCTCTCATTTTTGGGGATTTGGTGTAGGGCTGTGCAGCAAGTCATCTTGTTGCGTTGCCCTAAGCCAAAGTGTAAGGGCAGAAATGCACCGTATTTATGCAATACAGTGCATTCTGTCCTTTCTCCCTACGCTAGCACCATTCTGACTACTAGCACCAATACAGGCACCCCTGCACCATGGAAAACGGTGCAAATACATAAATTCGATTAACAATCACTTGCATTCAGTTTGCTACACGTTGTACCTGTGCTCCTGTGATAAGGTTTTTACCTGAACAAAATGCAAATTACACTATGTGGCGTAATGACGTATTTTCGGATATCTTACGTAACAATCATAAAATTAAATACACAACATTACGAAAGATTATACCACTGTAAAATAAATTCAACTCGGGCCTACTTAAAATTAATTTCCTCATGCAAAATTGAGTAAGCACCCCGTTGGAAACAAGGCAATATCAATAAAGCACTGGCTGAATACGGTTCCTAAACAAGCAACTGCAAAGAATTTAAGAAATTCAGAGTGTCCAAGATTCCAAATTGTGCCTCAAAGGGCTGCTAACAAAAGAGGTGGTACCCACTAGCCAAATTTGAACACAAAATTTTTTGGCCAAGCTGCCTATCTTCTAATGACACCTGAAGCCTCTCTTGTGGCCTCTAGTGACCCTTGGAAACTGCTTTCTACAGGCCACTGTCTACCTATCCTACAACGACCAATGCCCCAGAGGAGCAAGATAGACACCCGAATGCTGGGATTGGCTCCACATCAAGTCACCAGCATGCCAGTGTCAGTAAAATTGACAAAGCTGGCACGATGCTGCGTTATGTCTATTTGTAAAGGGCCTTATCACCCGTCAGGGTACACTGGTACTGGAGTACTTCCTTCACTACAGGCGTTGTTGGGTATTCCCCCTACTTGTTTGAGCCTTGTTTAGAGGCAGCAGGGAGTTGCCAACAGCCTGAGAGTAACGCAGGGTGTGCATTTCCGCGGGGCTCTGTGCCAAAGGAAATGCATCTCTTCAGTCTTAGTAATGGCACTTTTCGAAGCGCACACAATTTCAATTTCCTTAACTCGCCCGCTCCTCTCCATTTGATCTGCTCTTCGCCCTGTTTTGTGACAAAGGTCTTGAAGCCGCAGACAACATTACCACTCGATCTGGCCCTGGGAAGAGTGTGGAGTTTATGCAATGAATAAAATATTTGCCCGTGCCCTACTCACCTCAATATTATGTTTCTTTCTTGAGTAAAGTGGCCTCCTGATGATGACTTTCTTGCCAATTTTTCAGATGACGCAAAATATACACACAGACAGCACAATAGAACAAATGACTCGGACTGGAATTTCAAACCACAATCGTAACGTCATGGATGATATGGTATGACATTAATAATGCGTCCCCAATTTTTTTTTTGTAATTGTTCTCAGTTAAACTATACAACGTGGTGCTTAGGGCTTGGATAAATCCACGTAAGTTTCTCAGATAAGGAAAATTAAAGGTCAGATGACTAGCACGAACTGTCGTTGTTAAAGCATTAATAACACAATTGGATAACAGAATTTCACTTTGCATTAGTAAATATCTTTCCAGACCTTCCCAAGAAAAACTTTTTGAGCTGAAAGAGTTAGCAATTCCAAACGGGTCTGGTGGCTTAGTGGACTAATGCATCCACTGGAAGGGCCTGTGCTTGACCTCATGGTCACAGGTTCAAATCCCCACGGGTCTACTCAGCCTTTCATCCTTCCAAGGTTGATATAATGAGTGCCATTGAGTTGGGTAACAATAAACACATGTTATTCAGCGCCACGATACCCTTCTGGGTGAATGTGTGTGTTACAAACACACCTTATGTTAAAGACAGACTTCAACAACTCTCTGTGTACCCGGAGTCCTGGGCCCTCTCCTCCATAGTTCCAATTTTCAAAAAAGCGGAGAGAGGACCCCCACCTGTTACAGGCCTATTACTCATATTGATAGTTCTGTGTAGGTCCTGGGGAGGGTTGTATTCAATCGTCTTCAGGCTTGGGTTAATGATAACAACATTCTGTCTTCTTGTCAGTATGGCATTCGTCCCGGGTTAGGTACAGAAGAGCAGTGCTTGAACTTACATCGCATTGTAAGTAAGTACACAATCGCTAGGAGCTGGCCTTTTTGGACCAGTCTTCAGCCTTTGATCAGGTGAACCAAAGCAAATTGTGGTTGATGTTGCTTGACCTACGGTTTGATGTTTCTCTCATTAATTCCCTACACTCCCCGCATGAAAGTCTGGGTGCGGTATGATCGGGCTGGAGCACTTTCGGATGTTTTTCCCTTACTGAGTGGGGTGAGTGGTTTGGAAATGGTCATTTTTGTACGCTGTCAGCTTTCCGTTTGTTATTTGCCTGTCACAATGGATGCCACCACGGCAATTGTCACACCGCACCTATTAATATGCAAAAACGACAGTTGATGGACAGAATGCAGAAAAATGTCATACATTCACCCCAGTACAGAGATCTGGGCCTAAATCCATCGTTTCTTTGCACGCCACACCACCCCAGTTCAGACATGGCCATATGCAAATCAGTCTGACCCTGTGCCTCATGGGAACAGTCCAGCCCTAACTGCCAAGCCATGCCTTCCCTGGACCGGAAACAAGATTCCGAGGACCGGTTTCTGGCATTCCAGCAGTCTTCAGCCCGGCTTGCTTGAATCCAGTGGTGTGGAGTGTATGGGACTCACGTCTGAGCATACCCATTCCACTCGGGATGACAAATGCAAAAACCACAGTTGATGGACAGAATGCAGAACAATGTCATACATTCACCCCAGTACAGAGATCTGGGCCTATTAATATGCAACACTCATGCCTACAATGCTCAAAAACATATACTACACTTTATACTAATATACATTACTACTTATTACAACACTACACTGTCTACAACTGATAATATAACAAATAGCAACCCACATTATTGCTACCCTTGCGAATGCTACAAATGCTATTATATCACAGCAATTATTCATTGCAATACTCAAACACTGCACACTACTGCTACATACACCTATTGCCACCAGCACTAACTGAAGATAAGCTATAATACACATACTTACTCCACACATACATGCAGCTCTTTATCTGTCAAATACATTCACTATAAACAAAAACATTATGCAAAATTGTATTACAATGCCAATAACTCTAACTCTAACTGATGCAAGACCAGTTGCATTGCAAATGCTGGTCTAAACATGTGTCCTGCCAGCCTGCCATTGCAGGTCTGTATGTGCGCAATTGTAACCCCAAAACCAGTCCTAGGATGTTGCTTTCCAGTCCAGGGAGAACCTGGCCTGGCAGTTCGGGCTGGACTGTTCCCATGTGGAACAGTGTCAAGACTGATTTGCATATGGCTGGGTTCAAACAAGAATGGCATTGGGAGCAAAAAAACAATGGATTGAGGCCCATTTCTCTGTACTGGGGGGAATGTTTGACATTGTTCAACATTCTGTCCATCATATGTTCTTTTTGCATTCATCATGTTTCCTATCATTGGATTCACAATGACAAACCCTTTCCTGTGGTAAGGTGATTTTGCCAATACTAGCTTAGAAATGCCTCTCCTAGAAAGTGGCTATTTCTCTGCTCTACAGCTCGTTAGCTGAACTCTAGGCCACACTGAAGGCTTGGGTGATTACATCTGGGCATTCCCTAGCGACAGGTATAAAACATAGGGCATGTAACTTCAATGACAGACCTCTGCCATATGTGGCTCTGGTGGATAGATTGCAGGGAAAGGTTTTGACACTTGGCCTCTGGAGGCAGATCATGGCCCCAATAAAGATTAAGATCTGCATTCAATGACTTCATGGCAGACATGGCTGAAATTTAGGGGAGACTTTTGTGATTCAAAGGGAGACAATTAGAACCCCCTTCACCTTCAAAAGCACACTACAGTATAACTACTGGTGCTATAATTCAGCAGGGCAGAGATACACTTGCGGGGATGTGGAACTGGATAATCTGGAACTGCGTGGTACAGACTGCCAGTGGAATCTGTTGTGCACAAGGAGGATTACTGTCATTGAAAGGGACCGTGCATCCTTCCTGAAGAGTGGGTGGCCTGGGCTGACCATCTGCTCCTGTGTGGCACCCTGAAGTGTGCTCTCCAAGGGCTTTTTATCTGGCCCCCTGTTCTTTTGGAGGTCTCAAGGACATCAAAGATCTCCTATGAGGGACCCACTGTCTACTTGTGACACCTGGCGAGCGGTGCTCTCTTAAGTGCCCACATCGTCTGCTGGATCTCAACTGGTAGCACAGCGTGAGAGTGGAACTAAGAATAGTGCCTGCAGCCTGGAATGCCTTGTGCAAAGCCCTAGAAATCTTGCTCGCATCTAAAGCATGTGGCTACTGCCTCCTGTGGACCTCGGCGTGCTTAAGCATCTTGTTGGTGGTGAGCAGATTCACCGGTTGTGGGATCCAGCGTGGTCCACTTACGTCTATCGTGCAGCATCTCTCTCGTGCGACACGCCAACTGCATGCTCACTGCTTGCAGTGTTCAATTTACAAGTCGCGACCCTCAGAGGTAGGGGCGTAACCGTAGTAGAGCCTTATTCTACCTCCTGTGATATTGCTGAACTAGCGCCTGTGTGTTTGACCGAAATTGCTTTGTGAGACCAGTATCAACGCACACCAGGCATTGTGCCTCATTTCCAGGGAGGTACGGAATTTGCATCTCTACGTTGTGTGTAACCGGAACTGTCTGGTGTGACCCGTATCAAATCGACGTGTATGTGATGGGGTGCCTCCTTCTGCGAGAGGCTCTCCTGTTTCATTTCCCATTCATCTATTGTTCCCTGTTTGGTCCTCAGTGTAGAGGACCAACTGCTCTCTACTCACCTGACCCCCAATGACATTGTGTTGCAAGGTAGTATTGCCAGGCTCAGGGTTGTGTAGTGAGAGTGACTGACTGGGCTGAAGGAGACCGATGCCTTGACCGTTCGAATGGATTGAATGTCGGAAAAGCTCAACAAGTATGCCAAATGCCTCAACTGGATTGATCGCCATATAAGGGAGGCGGAAGCCGAACAGGTTGCATTCTCAACCACCTATAAAATGATGGGTAAATTGCTTCTTGCAATGCAAGCCAAGACTGAAGACTTCAAGGCTCCCTCCCGTAGGAATAATTTCAGGAGAATTGAAGTGGCAGAATCTACCCGAATCGACAATATGGAACGGTATGTGGAACAACTGTTTAGTGATCTACTGGGGCGTGGGACCTTCCTCGTTATAATTGTATTGGAACGTGCACCCTGGTTGTTGGTCACAAGCCCAATCCCGGGGGCCCACCATGCTCCATTATTGTGAGATGCCCTAACTACAGAGATAGGGATGTGGTGCTCAGGAAAACCCATGAAGTGAAGTTGTCATTATATCCAGATTTTACTCAGCAGGTGCAGGAGGCAAGGAGGCAGTTTTTGCCATCAAAGCAGAGGCTTTGGGAGCTCCAATTGGCCTACAACAAGCTTTACCTTTCGAGATTACGAGTTATGGCGGAGGCAAAGCGCTAGTTCCTCAAGCAGAGAGATGCAGCAGGAGGGTGTCGCATATCGCTTGGTCACGACAGCCGGGAGGCGGCTGACTGGCTAGATGAGGTGAAATCAAATCCATCCATGCGTCATGGGGGAATGCCCCTTCCCTTCCGGCCATTGTTGCTTGGACTGATGATCCGGGGATGGTGTTTTCTATTGAATGGCGTTCTAGAGCTCCGTAATTAGCCCCCCTGCACTACTTGACCATCATGGACTTGTGAGTGGTATTGCTACGGACCCTAAGAGGCAAGTAAGGGATGTGTAAGGTACCAGAATTCAGATGCAGAGTGCGAGGGCTGCACTGGATTCAGACTCCGTATTGGCAATCAGGGATTATGAATAGTACCCAAGACTGTCAGGAACCTGGGTTGTCCAATCAGAGTGAATGTAATGTTATGCTTTGGATGTTAAATGCATGCTCTCAAGGATTTTTGGCCTCCAGTAACAAAAAGAGTCACAGGGAAGAGCTGGGCAACATCTATCCCCATGTGTTCACCACTTTGTTCTAATATGATCATGTTGGGGAGGGGTGCAGGTCGGTTGTGGAAGGCAACTGACTCACTGTGTCTGTTGTGGAGTAGCACAGTGTGGTTTGGGGGTAGGGGGTGGGGGGGGCGGGGGGGGAGACTGTGCTTTTCGGTTGTTTCTATGCGTGTTGGCAGAGGCTATGGATACTGAGCATGGCACAAATGTGGAAATTGGGAATTGGAAATTTGGAAATTTGGAAATTTGGAGCTGTGAAAATGCAATGGAATGACGGAATGCATACAGACTACACAGTTAGGCTCTCCTGGGCTCCCACAACTGATGACATGGAATGTCTAAGGGCTGAATGATTGTCAGAAAATTCACATAGTTGTGGCCTACCTGCAAAGGCACAGGATTGATGTTGCAATTTTACAGGAAACACACTTAGCACCTGGGAGTAGAGTTTTAATACAGCACAGGATGCAGGGCCAATGCTATGCAACAGAATTTACGTCACATGCCAGGGGAGGCTTATTTGGGCATGGAGGCGGTCAGGAATTCGACTAAAGGAGGTCAGCTCAGATCAGGGCGACAGGTACATCATGGCTTGGTGCCACAGCGATGACTTAACGGTCCTTTTAGTTGGAGTGCATGGGCCCAATCACGACGACCCGCAATTCTATCATGTACTCACTACTAGGCTGCTGCAGTAGTGCGGACTGCCACAAATATGGGGAGGAGATTTTAATTATGTTCTCAACCATGACCGGGATTGATCCCATGGTACGCCTTGGAAGCCGGCATGAGCTATTCATATTCATTCTAACAAATATGGAGAAATTCAATTCGAGGAGGTGGTGCAGAACCAAGAATTTAGGAACCATTACAGGGGAACTGATTGTCGCCATCTCAGACCCCTGCACTTCACCTTTCACACTTTGCACGGTCCTGAAGATACGCCACGCCACGCTACTTCACTGCAATATGTATTAGATAGTCTGTGACAACATTGCCATCATACACCAGCTGCGACTGGTATAAATCTGTATCGTATCGTTCTCTCGCCTATGGTGCAGCAATGCTCCTAGGATCTCCCCTGGCCACTCCCCCTATGCATACACGAGCGCCACTGCATGCTTCTCCATGTGGTTAACCTCACTCTGCAGCGCCACCTCCTTGAGGAGCAATGCCCGATGAAGAAGCAGGACACCTGCTTGGGTGTGTGAGGCTATTTCTTCAACAAAGAGGAATTCCCCCCTCTAGAACAGCCAACCTATTTCCCCGGATAGAATTCCCCTCACCTGTCCCCTTAGCAACCAGACTGGTCAGCTTCTCCTAGGGACAGCTACCCTACAATGATCATAACTTAGACTATAGGGAGCACGGGTACTGGACCTTTGTTTCCATTTTTCTCCCAGGACCCCCCTCTTTTGTGCGTTAGAGAGGATTCTTGTTAGGTCCTATTGAGAAGAGTTGAATATTGTTTTGCAAATCGTAATTTGGTAGATGTTTGTAATTTTATAACTGTATGCATTATGGTTGACAGCCTATCTTGCATAGGTTGTTGAGTATGTTTGTGTTTTATTGTGGTTGTGAATGCAAGAATGAGTCAGCAATGGAGAGTCAATGCGTGAGTGCAAAGATGAGTGACAGAGTGCATGTACAATGACTTACTGAGCGCCTAAAATCATCAACGACACAAAAGGCACTTTCATTCACAAGCCAGACCTACTGACCATTGATTTTAAACTTTGGCAGTTTTATGAATTATAAAGCTAGTGTAGTTAATAGAAAAAAGTGGGATAAAATCGAACCATATATGCCAGGAGGAATCGTTTCCTGTGCCGCACAGGGTCTCAAGCTCCCTACTGCTGCAGAGATGGGGAGCACTACCACTCACGTTTATACCCTGTCAAACAGAAGTTCAGCTCTTAAGGGTCAGATATCTGTAGAATAGCACATGGGTGATAGAGAACTGTTACAATGTTTTCTAGTGCCACTCGGGGCTACAGGCTGCCCTGTATAGTAGTAGCATATACTCTGTCGTTTCTGACTTAAGTCTCTGAAAAGGAAATTTTCAACCCTCCAGCTGGGCGAGCTTGTAGGCTTTATCCACCGACGTCCTCTTTAAGTCGGATAGCCGCTAGATGAGGTCCCACTGAATCCCCTGGATTTGAGGTGGGAGGGGGCGTGGGGGGGAGAGCAGGAGAAATTAAAACGTTGTGACTGGCAAAGTGCTTATGTCAGGGTAGGATCATTTTCACATCTTCATCGGGGCAAAAATTTTATGGTCAGTTTTGTGGAGTTCAAAATTCTGAAGGTGTATCTGACGAAGTGCCTATGAAATTGTACATCTTTGCAACTAGGTCCCAATGATACTCTGGAAGTCTCACTCCAGTAGTGGCCGCAGCTCTTTGTGTCCCTGTTGCCACACAGGTGGTCAGCCAACTAATGCTTGGATTCCACTTCTTAGACCTGGGTAAAAGAGTGCAAAATTTGATACCAAATTGTCCTCTCTTCCAAAAGCACCAGCCGCTGCCGGCATGTTCTTCAATCTTATAAATTCATCGACAATTTTCTTCAATTTCCTGCCTCTGGCCGCAAGGAAAATAGTTGCTTTTGCGTTAATTTAGTCACGACTAGACTACTGCAACAGTCTGTATGCAGGATTTTCAAAACGTATTATCCACAAACTCCAGATGGTACAGAACTCAGCCGCTAGATAGGTTCTACATCTGCTTAGGAGAAGTTCCGCATCGCAGGCACTCAAAAAACTGCACTGGCTCCCAATCAAAAAGAGGGTCCTTTTCAAATTACTTCTGTTTGCTTATAGAGCAATCTATCATTCTGGTCGGGGGGGGGGGCGTGGCCTGACGCCGAACATGGCGGACGTGAGCTGAGAGAGCTCCGACCGCTGCCCAGACATTTCGCTAATTATCGTGTGATGCTGTGAGCCTTTATGCCCCCAAACGACGTGAGTGCCTAGCGGAGGTCTCACGATCGCTGTGAATAGTTGTGGGAGCTAATCTGTCGCCTCCGGACTCGGGACCCTCCCGAATGAGCAGAGTGGCCTGCGGCGCCGAAGAAAGCAGCAGACTATACTGGAGGAGGGGCCCGGTGGGCGGAACCACAGCACCCTGGGCTTCCGACCCCTAGAGAGGACGCGATCGTTGGAGGCTGTCTAAGGCACTTGCTGTTGGGCCGCAGGGAGCGGTGCTGCTCTAAACGGCTTGCTGTACGAATCCCTGCGAAGCTCGACTGGCGTCTGCACTTGAGGAATTTGACGCGCGAGGGCCCATTAACCCTGAAGATCCGGAAACGGAGTGATTCTCAGTCTCTGGGGTGCTCCTTGGGATCGCTGTATAAAGACCTGAAACCTAGGGATCTAGAGGCGATCCTTACTGCTACCCGCTGCCTATCTGAAAACAGAATCGCCCTCCCCACTGACCCCAAAAGAACGGGACTCCTTGCTGGTAGGTGCCCCCGGAAGACAGGGAGGGGGGAGGGGCACTGTGACGCCCCGACGGGATAACTTGGATTAAACCGGCTATCAGAGTAGTTGACCGGGACATACTGAGAGTGAGTGGCATGATTGGCCACCTTGGTGCGTCCTGACCCCTACACTGCACTGGACACTGTGAGACTCCCCCCCTGCTAGATTAGAGGGAGGCGGATAGCACTTTCTTGCCTCAGCGATACACGGGGAACAGCTTGGCTACATTGGAGGCCTCCACAACTTCTCATCGCTGGGACACCTTGGGAGATAATTCCTTAACACTGGCTGAGACGCGGAGTGACGTCGCGACTGGTGAGAGATTGGCTGAGATTTGAGCTGCTGCTTCCGCTATCGTTCCACGCATAGGGCATGATACTGTCCCGCCGCCCTCTAGACCTGGGTAATTTGGCTGAATACTAACTGCGGAGAAGTTGGGAAAGGTCTTGTCTCCACCCATACAGGCTGGAGCAACGACGCGTGGTGAACCTTAGGAGCGCTATGGGACGCACAAAACACAAACCGGCAGATGCTGCTTTGGGGACTACAACGCAGTCCAGGGACTCGGAGGATCCGCTGGGCTCACTGGGTAGTGATGTTATTCCGCCCAAGGGTCTGGACCCACGAGATGCCAAATTAGATCTAATATTGCAAGAAATTAGAGCCCCACATGAAGCGCTGGAGTCACATATGGATGCTATGTCCACAGGAATGAGCCTCCTGAAAGCTGATCACAATAAGCTGGCGGAGAAGGTGTCGGCCCATAAACTGACACTAGATTACTTAATCCCACAACAAACAGAACATTCTACGTGCTTGGAGAAGCTGACACGCCAGGTCAAGGGACTGCAGAAGAGGGCAGACGATGCAGAAGGGAGGTCTCGGCGCAATAATATGCGTATTCTGGGTATTCCGGAGCGCAGCAAGGGATCCAACCCTACGCAATTTGTGGCGGATTGGCTCAGGAATGTGGTCCCCCCCTGAGGCCCTTACACCTTTGTACAGCCTGGAGCGGGCACATCAAGTGCCCCCTAGACCGCCCGACCGGGCGCGCCTCCCCGTCCCCTGATCGCACGCCTCCTGAACTACAAGGACCGAGATGCGATCCTTACGGCCGCTAGGGGAAAAGCGCGGTGACTTACGAAAAAAGGACGGTGTCCCTATACCCGGACTTTACTACTACAGTCCAAAGAAACAACGTTTATGGGGGTTAAACGCCGCCTAAGAGACCGCAACATTAAATACGCACTCCTAGGGGGGCGCTAGAGGGCGCCGGACAAGATGGCCGCTGTTAGACGGACCGGGAGGGTCGGCCGAGGATAAGGGGAGAGGTCTCCGGGGAGAGCCGTCTCCGACGATCGTACAGACAAGTAACTTCCCCCCCACAGACGGACACCACACAAGGGTAAATTTCAACGATACTTTATAGGCAATTCTTTAAGTACGATGAATGGTACAAGGAGGTCTGGACTCAGGGGTCCCCTCGATTCTGGTCTCTGGTTTGGGAGAAGGGTAGCGGGACAGTCTTGTTACCAAAAGATGGGAATAGCTCTCAATCCTCGAGCTCGGCGTTCTAGATGATCGGGCCGCGGCGGAGCCAGCAGGTCCCGAGATGGACGAAGGAAGCGACGGTCCGCGGCGGAGCCAGCAGGTCCCGATGAAGATGGTAGTTACAAACGGTCCGCGGCCACGCCAGCAGGTCCCGACGACGATGAAGGTTTACGAAGGCTACGAAGGTTGCGGCAGCGCCAGCAGGCAGGACGATGATGCGCAAGGCAGAGCTACGGCAGCGCCAGTAGTCCGTCAAGGATGAGTTCTTCTCTGCGTCTCTCGACTCCAGGATACAACTGCCTTCCTGCTCTGGAGCTGCCCCAGTTATAGGGCTGGTGCCCTTTGATGTCCGGACCCTCGCACTTGGAGGTCGGGAGGTCCGGGATGAGGGAGTCCAGACACCCAGCAGGGGGGTGGAGCCAGTGCCCGGGGAGGCGATGGGCGAGCGGCACTTGGCGGGGGAGAGCCATCGACGCCTCTTTCTCCCATTGACTTGCCAAGTAGCCCGCTCACCTCCTGGGTGGATGGTGGTGCCGGGATGTCTGAGGCCTGGCTAGGCCCAGGGTGGAGGTCGATCGGGGGCCAGGCGGCCTCGTGGTGGAGTGTCCAAGATGGCGCCCAGGCTGGGCGCGCGGGCCAGTAGTGGGTCGGGCCCACGAGGTCGATATGTTCAGGGGCCGGGGTCCCGGAGGGGACGGAAGACGAGCAGTGGTGGTGTGTGGCACTTGTGTGACCGGGCTCGGGCCTGGTCGGGCCGAGGGGGGAGCGGCCCTTCATGTGGCCTGTCCAACATGCGTCCCCCCCAGCTGAAGGCGGGGAGAGTCACCCATCCTCTTGGGGACTCTCCTCGTCGAGGCGGAAAAACCGGGACAGGCCATCCGCGTTGGCGTGATCTGGCCCAGGCCGGTGCTCCACAGTGAAGTCCATCCCTTGTAGGGAGATGGACCAACGTAGTAGTTTCGGGTTTTCCCCCCGCATCTGCATCAGCCACTGCAGGGGTCGATGGTCGGTCTGCACCCGAAAGTGTGTGCCAAAGAGGTAGGGCCGGAGCTTTTTGAGGGCCCATACCACAGCGAAGGCCTCCCTCTCTATGGTGCTCCAGCGTTGTTCTCGGGGTAGGAGTCGCCTGCTGATGAAGGCCACTGGCTGATCAAGGCCTTCGGTGTTCACTTGAGACAGGACTGCCCCAATGCCATGGTCGGAGGCATCCGTCTGGACGACGAACTCCCGGCTGTAGTCGGGGGCCTGGAGCACAGGGGCGGAGCACATGGCGGCCTTCAATTGTTCGAAGGCTGTTTGACAATCCGGGGTCCAGTTGACTTTCTTGGGTTGATTTTTGGACGTGAGTTCTGTGAGGGGCCCCACTATGGTACCATAGTCTTTCACGAACCTTCGGTAATAGCCCGTGAGGCCCAGGAAGGCGCGTACCTCGGTCTGGGTGATGGGGGGCTGCCAGGACTGGATGGCGGCAATCTTGAGCTGCAGAGGGGCCACCAGACCGCTTCCCACCTGGTGTCCGAGGTAGGTTACGGACCCCTGACCAATTTGGCATTTGCTGGCCTTAATCGTGAGGCCAGCCCGCTGGAGGGCCTGTAGCACTGCTTGGAGGTGGTGGAGGTGCTCGGGCCAATGGTGGCTGTATACAGCGATGTCGTCTAGGTAGGCGGCGCTGAATCCTTCGAGCCCTGCCAGGACCTGGTTGACGAGCCGCTGAAATGTTGCTGGAGCATTCTTCATGCCAAAGGGCATGACCTTGAAATGGTAATGGCCATCAGGGGTGGAAAAGGCAGAACGTTCTTGGGCCCGGGGTGTGAGGCCGATCTGCCAGTAGCCCGCCGTCAGGTCGAAAATACTGAGGTAGCGGGCAGCTCCCATGCGGTCGATTAGTTCGTCTGCCCGGGGGATGGGATGTGCGTCTGTTCGGGTGACCGCATTCAAGCCCCGGTAGTCGACGCAGAACCGGAGTTCTGGTGTGGTGCCGGGAGCGGCTGCTTTGGGGACCAGGACTACAGGGCTGGCCCAGGGGCTGTCTGAGGGCTCGATGACCCCGAGCGTGAGCATTTTGGTTACTTCTTCCTGGATGCAGGCCTGTACCCGATCTGGCACGCGGTAGGCCCGGTGGCGGATAGGGGGGTTGTCCCCCGTGTCCATGTCGTGCACACACCAGGAAGTGACACCTGGGGTGAGGGAAAACAGGCTGGCGAACTGCAACAGAAGGTCTCGACACTCCTGGCGTTGTTCCCGGGTGAGGGCCTCCGAGAGTCGGACCCCATCCACGGAGCCGTCTTTCTCCCGAGTCCGTAGGAGGTCAGGGAGGGGCTCGGAGTCTTCTTCGGCCCCATTGTCTGTGGCCATCAGGAGGCTGAGTTCTGAACGCACAAAGTGGGGTTTCAGTCTATTAGCGTGGAGGACCCGGAGGGGGTTCCGGGCAGATTCCATGTCGATGAGATAGGTGGCAGGGCCCTTGCGCTCGACTACTTTGAAGGGCCCCGTCCATTTGTCTTGCAGGGCGCAGGGTTCGGTGGGGGACATCACCCATACCTGTTGCCCAGGTTCAAATTCGATGGAGGAGGCATTCCGGTCATACCACTTTTTCATGTCCTCTTGACTGGCCTCTAGGTTGGCTTTTGCCAGCTCTCAGAACCGCCGGGTCTGGTTGCGGAGGGTTAGGAGGTATCGGAAAACATCTGGGGGGTTCTTTAGAGGGGGCATCTCCCAGCCTTCCTTGACTAGGCTGAGTGGCCCCCGTACTGGATGTCCATACAGCAGTTCAAACGGGCTGAAGCCGAGGGACTTCTGGGGGACCTCCCGATATGCGAAGAGGAGGCACGGCAGCAGCACATCCCACTGGCGACGGAGGGGCTCTTCCAACCCCCCAATCATCCCTTTGAGCGTGCGGTTGAACCGCTCAACGAGTCCGTTTCCTTGAGGGTGATAGGGGGTCGTGAATCGGTAGGTAACCCCACATTGTTGCCAGAGGGACTTCATATATTTGGAAATAAAGTTCGTGCCTCTGTCGCTGACGACTTCTCGGGGGAAGCCCACACGGGAGAAGATTCCCATCAGAGCCCGGCCGACTACCGGGGCTGTCACAGTCCGCAGGGGAACAGCCTCGGGGTAGCGGGTGGCGTGGTCCACTAGCACCAGGATGAACCGATGGCCTTGTTTTGTACGCGGGTCCAGGGGCCCCACAATGTCTATTCCGACCCTCTCGAACGGGGTGGTGACCACGGGAAAAGGCTGCAGGGGGGCTTTTAGTTTGCGGCCGCTCTTTCCACTGGCTTGGCACGTGGGGCAAGATCGGCAATGCTGGTGTACATCGTCCCTCATTTTGGGCCAGAAGAAGTGGGTCACCAGGCGGCTGTAGGTTTTATCTTGACCCAGGTGTCCAGCCAGGGGGACATCGTGGGCCAGGTTTAGCAGAAAGCCTCTAAAACGGAGGGGCACCACTAGCACTCGGCTGGCCCCCAACTCCGCGATTCTTTGTTCACTGTATAGCAGATCATTGTCCCAGTAGATCCAATGTGTTCCGGAGGTATCCCCTGCGCTTTGGGCGAGGGCTTGTTGGCGGAGTCCCTCGAGGGAGGGACAGGTCTTCTGTTCTTGGCGAAACTGTTCTTGCGTGGGCCCCCCCTCTTGAGGCCACTGGTCGAGGTTAGCGAGGTCTGGAGGTTGAGCTGGTTCTGGGGGGACGTCACGGTCGGTGGTTTCGGCTGGGGCGACCGGAGGCGGAGGCGCCGGCCATTCGGGTTCCTCGGGTCGGGGTTTGGCACGGGCGGCCATGGACCGGGTGGTGACGCATGCCCAGTCCGGGATGCCTAACATCCCCAGGTGTTCTCGTCGTTCTACGGCTGCCCACGGAGAGCTTTCAAGGTCATTCCCCAGGAGGCAGTCTACGGGGGCATCGTCTCGGACCGTTACTTTCAACATGCCGGAGACCCCTCCCCATTCGAAAGGGGCGCAGGCCATCCGACACAGACTCTCTGAGTTATCGGCTGAACGGACAGGGCAGAGAATGTTTGGTAGGAACTGTTCTGGGGCCACCAGGTGACAGCGGACGGCTGTCACACTGGCCCCGGTGTCACGGAGGGCTTCGGCCCGGCGTCCATTGATGCTCACCCATTGGCTGTACTTCTGGGTGTTAGCGGGTAGGGGGACCCGCGGGACCATGTCTTTCCCCCCTAAGCAGGCTAGAGCCATGGCGGCTGGCTCCCATTCTTGATGCTCTTGCTCATATTCTTCTTGTTCCTCTGAGATCTGTTCCTCCCCCAGAGCAGCAGCGGCTACTTGGCGGGGTCTTGGGCTCTGATACTGGGGGCAGTTTGGGTCGTTTGCATAGTGGCCGACTCGTTGGCATCGATGGCACGTAACATTGGCTCGATATCCCGGTCGCGCCGGGGTGCTGCCCCGGTTGGCCGGGGGGGTGGTGCTGGTAGCGGGGGCGACCGGAGCGTTGTCTCTTCCACGTCCTTGGCCTCCTCCTCCTCCTCGGGGACGGTGCTGACCGTTGTTGTTCCGGCTCTGTTCATAGGACCCATTCCGGCCCACTCTGGTGATTTCCCACCGGTCAGCTTCGGCTGCGAGCTGCCGGGGATCGGTCAATTTGCTGTCGAGGAGGTGCTGGCGGAGCTCAATGAAGCAATTGTTCGATAGATGCTCCCATACCATGAGATTGAAGAGTTGTTCGTAAGTTGTGACCTTGCTTCCTTTGATCCAGCCCTCGAAGGCTCGGCTAAAATAGTTTACATAGTCCACCCAAGTTGTACCCGGGATGCGGGTGCAGTCTCGGAACCTCTGACGGTACATCTCGGGTGTGAGGCCATAGCGGGTGAGGAGTGCAGCTTTCATATGGTCATAGGAGGTCATCTGGTGGTCCGGGAGCTGTAGCAGGGCGTCGCGGCCCTCGTTGAGGAATCTCCCCCATAGACCGGCTCCCCAGTCGCTTCTATCGATCCGGTGGGCGGTCATAGCGATTTCGTAGGCCTTAAACCATTGCTGGATGTCGTCCTCTCGGAAGTACTCTCGAACGACATCCTTGGGGATGTGTACCTTTTTCTCTGTTGCCCCTGGGGTGTGGGGTTGCTCGGGCACCCCTACTTCTTTATTCTGCTTGCGTAGGTCGATCTCAGCTAATTTTCGCTCGTGTTCATATGCCAATTTCTTCTCCTCGAGCTCCCTTTGTCTCTGTTTTTCCTCTCTTTCTTCTCGGAGACGCAGGTGCTCTAAGTTTATTTTTTGTTCGGCCAACTTAAGTTCAACATCCATTTTGAGCCGGGCCATTTCCAGCTCGTGTAGTCGGGTTTTTTCTCGTTCCTGGATCTCGTCTTGCGAGAGACCCGTTCTTCGCTCTTCAGGGGCTGTGGTTTGTTTTTCTATTGCTGCGATGTTTTGATCGGGGGTTCCGGCAGCCCCGGTTTCTGCCCAAGACTCTAGGGCATGCTTGAAATCGTCCTTGGTACTTAGACCGGTGGTAGCGATACCTAGTTCGATGCAGAATTGTTTTAATTCACGATGGCGGTACTCGTCCAATTTCTCCATCTGAAATTTCTCGGTGGATCTGCTTTCTTTGTTTGACATCGTGATTTCGTCGTGGGGTGAGCTACTCTCTGTACGATAATGCGGTGATTCGGATCGCGCCGCTGGCCACCAATGTTAGACGGACCGGGAGGGTCGGCCGAGGATAAGGGGAGAGGTCTCCGGGGAGAGCCGTCTCCGACGATCGTACAGACAAGTAACTTCCCCCCCACAGACGGACACCACACAAGGGTAAAGTTCAACGATACTTTATAGGCAATTCTTTAAGTACGATGAATGGTACAAGGAGGTCTGGACTCAGGGGTCCCCTCGATTCTGGTCTCTGGTTTGGGAGAAGGGTAGCGGGACAGTCTTGTTACCAAAAGATGGGAATAGCTCTCAATCCTCGAGCTCGGCGTTCTAGATGATCGGGCCGCGGCGGAGCCAGCAGGTCCCGAGATGGACGAAGGAAGCGACGGTCCGCGGCGGAGCCAGCAGGTCCCGATGAAGATGGTAGTTACAAACGGTCCGCGGCCACGCCAGCAGGTCCCGACGACGATGAAGGTTTACGAAGGTTACGAAGGTTGCGGCAGCGCCAGCAGGCAGGACGATGATGCGCAAGGCAGAGCTACGGCAGCGCCAGTAGTCCGTCAAGGATGAGTTCTTCTCTGCGTCTCTCGACTCCAGGATACAACTGCCTTCCTGCTCTGGAGCTGCCCCAGTTATAGGGCTGGTGCCCTTTGATGTCCGGACCCTCGCACTTGGAGGTCGGGAGGTCCGGGATGAGGGAGTCCAGACACCCAGCAGGGGGGTGGAGCCAGTGCCCGGGGAGGCGATGGGCGAGCGGCACTTGGCGGGGGAGAGCCATCGACGCCTCTTTCTCCCATTGACTTGCCAAGTAGCCCGCTCACCTCCTGGGTGGATGGTGGTGCCGGGATGTCTGAGGCCTGGCTAGGCCCAGGGTGGAGGTCGATCGGGGGCCAGGCGGCCTCGTGGTGGAGTGTCCAAGATGGCGCCCAGGCTGGGCGCGCGGGCCAGTAGTGGGTCGGGCCCACGAGGTCGATATGTTCAGGGGCCGGGGTCCCGGAGGGGACGGAAGACGAGCAGTGGTGGTGTGTGGCACTTGTGTGACCGGGCTCGGGCCTGGTCGGGCCGAGGGGGGAGCGGCCCTTCATGTGGCCTGTCCAACAGCCGCACTTGCGTGAGGCTCTGTCAAGGCCAACTAATATCCGCTCATTAATCCTCTAAAATCGCTTACCTGTGCCCTGTACCGGGACTGAGGAAGCCCCGCTGACATCTGGGGCTCGCTGGTGCCTTCTGTTCCTGGCGTCTGAGGCTGCACTCCGCGCTCCTGGAACGGAGCCGCGCTGGACCGGGCGCCTGCTGGCGGAAACATCGCGCTTCGCGGAGGAGCCGGCCAGTTACTGGAGGAGCCGGCCCGGGCTGAGAACTCGGCTGATCCCTGCGGGAGCTGCACTGAAGGCGTGGACGCTGGGTCCTGTGAGGTCCCCACGACGGCGTAGGCTGCTGGCGGCGAGACCCTGAGGCGGAGGCGGAGCAGACAACGGCCTGGACTCGGCCCTGCTGGTATCGGTGAGTGGGGCGGGGCGCTACGCAAGCCCGGGGCTGCGGAGGTGGCGCTGGGTCGCGCGAGCCGAGGCTGGTGGGGGCAGGGCGAGGGGATCTACCATGAGGTGGAGCGGCGAAGCTGTACCCATTAAGGAGCGGGCAAACGCCTGGGGCTGTGATGCTGTGTAGCCCTGATCGCTATTGAGCTGCTGCGGTGTTTGTTTTTGCTGGATGCCTGGTGGCCTGCAGGGCGCCCGCCATTTTACAGTGCTAGTCCCCTGAGTGCAGTGTGCATCGACCTGCAAGCGGCACTATATATGCCTAGCGACCACGGACCTACATAGGAGAGCTGGCGAGAGGGGTGCTCAAGGCTCCTGACACTGGCGTTGTGAACATTTGATATTTAGCGAGAACCAACTTGCTGGGATACAGGAGAGCTGTAAGACCATTGGAGATCGCCCTGGGGTGGTTAGTTCTTTCCCGCCGAACGCAGCAGAACTGCTGGCATTGTGATAAGGAGCGCTGCGGGTGGTTGGAATTGGTGTAGGAAAGCTAGTATATGCACTAGAGCCACCCTGGGAACAACACCTGGTGTGCCTGCCATTTAAATCTGCACCTTTGCCTGGGTTGTCCTGTATATCACCATGGGTAGACCGGAGAGGAACCAACCAAAGATCACATTTGAAGCCAAAAAAACTGCGCTCATGTCTTCCCAGGCGCCCGCTGACTCAGACCAGGGGGGAGCTGTGGGGGGAGCCCCGAATTTGGAATCCACATTGGTGGCCATGCCAAAGACCCTACAGTCCATTGAAGGCACCATGGAATCAGTCAATCACCGCCTCGACCAAATGGCGACGCAATTTGACCGCCAAAATGAGCGGATGGGGGAAGTGGAACAGAGAGTCTCTGCCACGGAGGACGGTCTAGCCACAGTCTCATCTAAAGTGTTTAGTATGGAAAGGGTTTTGGCGGTCATACAAGCGAAGAACGAGGAGTTGGAAGGGAGGTCCAGAAGGAACAACGTAAGGGTCACGGGCCTGCCGGAATCCACGAATGTTGGACGCGTGGAGGACTACATGGAACGAATGATCATTGACATATTCGGGGCTGACCACCTGTCCCGTGTCTTTATAGTGGAACGTGCCCATCGCTCCTTGGCCAAACGACCACCACCTGGGGCGCCGCCGCGCCCAATAGTGTCCAGAATTCTGAACTATAGGGACCGGGATACTATCCTGCGGCTTGCAAGGGAAAAGGGCTCCATTGAATACCAGGGTAACAAACTTGAGTTCTATCCTGACTTCACCATGGCGGTGCAGACAGCTCGTAAAGAATTTGCCACGGTAAAACAGATGCTAAGAGCTGAGAACGTAGCATATGCCATGCTGTATCCCGCACGTCTCCGGATCGGACCTCCTGCAGACAATAAGATTTTTTCTTCCCCCAAGGCGGCTATGGACTACGCCAAAAAACTGAAAAAATGAGCTAAAGAGCCGAATGGACGTCGGGATGATGAAGAAGAGAGGCAGGATGAGGTCGCTTGAACTGATAGGTGCTGCTGGCCGCGGCAGAGGCGCAGTCACGGAACACTGCGCTATGGCACTCACACTGTTCTACATTTGATTGACGTTGCCTGATTGTGGGGCCCACTGGTCCCTGTATTGCCTTAGACTCACACTATGTATGCTATGGTGGGAGGGACGTGTTGGCAGGTGGGGTCTTTTTGACTGATGCTGAATTGCTATTTGCTGAACTATTCCTCCCGTGAGTGCAGTGGAAGGCATGGCAGGGGGTGGTTGGGCTTGGAGGTACGTGCGCCAGGGCTGCACTACTCATTAGTAGCACTCTCAGCTGGGCATGTGTTGTTCCATTGGTCATGATAACGTCAGGGGCGCTCCTGGCAATGTGCTGCTGTTTGATTGCTCAATACTGGATGGCATGGTCACGGGATCAGGGCTGCAGGGGCGAGGATGTCGTTATTGAGTTTGGTCTACACTCTCGTCATTCCTGGCGAGAGTAGTGTGCCGCTACGCCCCCCAATATGGGAGATCCCCGCACACTGTTGTTCGAATTGTTGGGGTTTGTGAAGGGGGTGGTTATGGGATGGCTTTGGCAAATTGGGGACGCTGAAGTGGGTGGCGGGGTGGGGGATGGGACCTTGGGGTTTGTTGGGGGATTGTTCTTATTCCTGGTCCAGGATGTGGGATCTGAGCTCCTGATGAACTGTGTTTCGAACTTCAGGTTGTGGTTCACCCTTTGTTCCGGGGGACTTCATCTCAATGCCGGGTTGGGGACTGCGGCGGGTTGGTCTGTAAGGCGGGAGCAGGGGCAGGTTTATTGGTGCATGGGAGGCTTGGAGGGTTGGCGATATGGATAGGGGGGGTAAAATCACGTGTGTTACCTGGAATGTGCGGGGTCTTAATAGGCCGCAAAAGACTAGGCAAATGCTTGCTTTTCTGAATAGGCATGGTGCGCAGGTAGTGTTTCTTCAAGAAACCCATCTTCGAGGCAAGGCGGCTGATCTGGTGGGCAAACAGTGGGCGGGGGTGCGACTGGCTACAAAGTACTCTTACACACGGGGGGTGATGATTCTGATAAAACGAAATATTCCCTTCGAAATGACACATGCAGAGATTGACCAGGATGGGAGATATGTCATTGTGCAGGGTAAATTGTGTGGTACGCTGATCACTCTTCTTAATGTGTACGGACCTAATGTTGATGATCCTGATTTCTATGTAGCGCTCTGGAACAAACTTTACCGGCTTGCACCATCGGCTATCCTTTGTGGGGGGGACTGGAATGTTACGCTGGATTCAGACTTAGACAAGAAACAAGACAGACCTACAGTGCGCAAGAAGGCGTTGGATGTGGTGTGCGAGGGTATGAATGGGCTACAACTACTGGATGTATGGAGATTACGTAATCCGACCAAGCGGGAAGGAACTTGCTACACATCGGCACACGATACATGGTCGAGATTAGACTACTGGCTGGTAACTCGAGATGTGAGTGGTTGGGTGGTGAGTGCTGGACATCTGCCTCGTACTATTTCTGATCATGCACCTGTTACTCTGGTACTGCAGCTCCCGACACGTGCCCCCGCCCCTTTCACCTGGCGACTCTCTCCTGGGGTGCTGACTGACCAGGTGTTGTCTGAGCGATTGCGACAAATAATCGAGGAGTTTTTTGTGAAAAATGTGGGGTCCGTTGACAACATGAGTACAGTATGGGAGGCCTTCAAGGTGACGGTGAGAGGAGCGTGTATTGGTCTGAGGTCAGGGGTGCTCACGTCCATCAGGGACTCTATGACCAGATTGGAAAGAGAGTTGTTATCCCTAGAGCGGCGACTGGAGGGGGGTGCGGAGGGCACGATACTGGCAGACATTCGATCGAAGGTGACTGAATATAACGAATTGGCAGAGCAGGAGGTGAAATTCCTGTCCAAACGTGCTACAGCTAGGTATTACGGCGAAGGAGGTAGGCCGGGGAAGGGGCTTGCGGATTGAATCAGGGATCCTTGGGCACGCCACTGCACAGTGCAAGAGATAGAAGATCAAGGGCGTGTGGTGACGGATACAGAGGGTATTTTAGCCTGCTTCTCGAAGCATTATGCGCACCTCTATGAGCATAGGGACACAGCGGACGAGGAGGAAGTGAATCAGTACTTAGAGGGTGTCGCCTTGGTGTGGCTGTCCAGGGGACAGCAGGAGTTCTTAATGCACCATATTACGGAAGCGGAATTTAGGGAAGCGATAGCTGCGCTCCCGAATGGAAAGGCGGCTGGTACGGATGGTTTGCCCTCCGAATTTTATAAAACATATGCAGATTTGCTGATCCCACAGCTGGCGCAAGTCTTGGAGGAAGCGTTTGAGTGTGGACGACTTCCTGCGACTATGAGAGAGGCGTTGTTGGTGGCACTGCCTAAACCAGGGAAACCACCGAATAAGTGCGATTCGTATCGTCCCCTTTCACTTATGAACACCGATGTCAAAATCATTGCCAAAGTCTTAGCCACGAGATTGCGTTTACTTCTACCAGTCATGGTGCTGCCGGATCAATCGGGATTCATTTCCCTCAGATCCACTACGCACAATTTGAGGGCACTGTTTGCTGTACTACACCTGCTTAAACTAGAACTAGCTGCCGCCGCAGTCCTGCTCGACGCGGCCAAGGCCTTCGATTCAGTGGCGTGGAAGTATATGTTGGCTGTCCTACACCGGATGGGGGTGCCGTTCTTTTTTACATCACTTATTGCCCTCTTGTACACTGCGCCCACGGCCAGGGTTAGGGTCAACGGTCACGTGTCTTCCTCTTTTCCAATGCAGAGGGGGACGAGGCAGGGCTGCCCTCTGTCACCGTTACTATTTGCCATCTTGATGGAGCCTTTGGCCTGTATTCTGAGGCAGAGATATGCAGAAGCGGCGTTGAAATTTCCTCTAAGATCTCTGGCTGTGTCAATGTACGCTGACGACATGGTCCTGTATGTCAGGGACCCGGTACTCCATCTGGACAATATTCTCCGCAAATTCATTAAGTTTGGTCGGCACTCAGGACTGACCATAAATTGGGACAAGTCTATAGTATTGCCGCTCACGGACGCCACTAACCGAATCCCACTGGAATTCCCTCTGGAATGGGCAACGGAGGCGGTTCGATACCTGGGCATCTGGGTACATAGGGATTATCAGGAAGTCATACGGGCTAACTATGGCGTTGCCATCTCTAAGTTGGAAGATCAGGTGGCGCGATGGATTCGTCTCCCTCTGACACTGGCGGATCGAATCTCCTTAATTAAAATGGTAGTGTTGCCGAAATTTCTTTATCTTTTTGTGAACATTCCTGTCCCGTTGAAGTCCCATTTCTTTGCGAGACTGAGGTCTCTCTTAATATCTCTCACCTGGGCCGGCAAGAAACCACGTGTGACTTGGGAGATATTGATCAAGCCGTATGCACTGGGAGGGTTCGCCCTGCCGGACATGAAGCTATACTATCTCTGCGCACAAGCGCATTTTGCAAGTTACTGGATGAACGCTCCACCATATACTCCACACGTTGCACTTGAAGCGAGTGCGGTTTTGCCATATCCACTGAGGGCCATGATTGGTAATAAACACTCGGTTTTCGAGAAGGGGGAGATTGATACTGTGAGGATCACGGTGACTGCCTGGGAGGGCCTCGGTAGACGGGCTGCCAGGTTGCCATTATATGCACCGGCTATGCCACTACTCTATCACTCCGATGTTTCAGTGTCTGGTGAGATTGGAGGATTACAGGTTTTAAAGGAAGCTGGTATACAATCAATGGGGGACCTCTTTCCAGGGGCGTCATTTCTCTCTTTGCAGGCCATGACAGCTCGCTCATCTAATACAGGTATGTCTACCTTTGTCTATGCTCGTTTGCGGGCAGCGATCAGAGATTTGTACCCAACGTACCCGGCAGAGCCGTTGGCACTCGGGGCATTGCAGCTTCTTTACACAGCTAAGGACAGGACTAAATTGCTCTCTAAACTATATAAAGCTGCGCAGGAAGATGAGGGAGGGGGGCGGACTTGGCTAGAGCACGATGGGATGGGAGCCTACCAGAACCTCTGACTGATGACGAATGGAATGAATGCTGTAACATGACTGGGGGGTATGTGATAAATGGCAACTTCCGCCTTCTGCATTATACATTTCTACATCAGTGGTATTACACCCCGGTTCAGCTGGTTCGATATGGCCTTCGGGCTGCTGCTCACTGTGTCCGGTGTGGTGCTGATGATGCCGACTTCATACACCTGGCCTGGGGTTGTCCGCGTGTGTATGACTTCTGGGTGGCGGTGACTGAGAGGCTGACTATCATGACGTCAATTGATGTTAAGATGGACGTACGCCTACGTCTGCTAGGTATTGCTTCTGGTATACCAGCGCAATCGCGACGGCTTGTGGTGCTAGCGCTACAGTTGGCTAAGAGGAGGGTTGCTATAGGATGGGGAGGGAGGAGGGCACCTGATGTGCAGCTGTGGCTAAATGACATGGCTCACTGCAGGGACCAGCTGAACTGTTACTATGAAGAACTGCCTGAACGGTCCCGCCCGCGAGATGTGTGGGCTCCGTTTACGCTTTATATGTTATCTATGGCGGATTCTGATAGTGAGAGGAGTGCGTCCGCTGACTTGTCTGGGGGAGGCCAGGAGTCTGCTTGAGTGCCACTCGAATGCGGAGGGGCCGACTGTACTGTGCTGTGTGCATGGGCGAGGGTGCTCTTTGGTGTCTTCACATTGATCTGGGACCTGGATGTGACCTTGCCGCCTTCTGGAGTAACGCTGTGGTTGTTGAACGACAAAAGACTTATATGACGATGCCTACCAAATGATGTATTTTCTGTCACCTACTGTACTGCCTAATTTTTGGACACTGTATATGTCAGACTTGGAGTGCTCACTAGAACCAGGACCGGGAAGGGTGGGGGGGAGTTGGGGTCGGTTGTCGTTTGACTTGTTTCTGTAACAATTGGAAAAAAAAGACCGAGATCACATGGGGGCTAAACGGCCGGGATCACTGGTGTGCTTAATACACTGCGACTAATAAGTTTGTTGTGCCTTCATGAGCTAAGCATTGTCTGACCAGGCGACTGAGACGCCATAATTCGCTATTACAGCTCGTATGCATTCTGTGGTACACTGATTGCGGCCGGCCCTGCAAGTGGGTTGTAGGCACACCGCTGTGTATATGAATAATGTGCAATAAAGGTCTACCAAAAAAAAAAAAAAAATACGCACTCCTCTTCCCGGCAAGACTACAGATAATTCACGAACAGAAGACCTATTTTTTTTTAGTCTGCAGAGGAAGCGGCTGAGTGGGTTGAGGTCACACTTACGCCCACTACATCACAGGACCCATTGGCCTCTCCACGACTGGGCCGATCTATTATAGCGGAAGGATTAGAACGACCCCAATGAGACCTCTCCCTGAAGGACTCTGCGCCGACTTTTGCACCAACACCGGAGCAACGGGCGACTGAACAGGAAAGCGCCATCCTTACAGCAGCTGCCCTGGCGGCCCATGACGCAGAGTCGTGCCCAAGTGACTCAAATACCCAGTGATCGAACTGCATCTTCCACATCAGACGCCAGCCAGACACTGTTCCCGATCATCACTACCCAGATGGCGAATGACTTTTGATTCTTGTTGAGGGTCGAGCCCAGGTGGTAATGTATAATGTGGGCTGCTCTGGTGATTCATACTGTGGGGGCGCTTGGCTCCTAGAATACTGTTGTATATTGGGCACCCCTGGCTATTAGTCTTAGCAACGTGCTCAACAGTATAGGCGCAGGCGCTTGTGACCCCCCCTCTGTGCGAAAGCAGGTTCGTGCTTAGTTTAGCGCAACTGAACAGACGCAAGGCCTCTATTGTGTATCTGCAAGAGACCCATCTTAACGCAACTGAGGCGTCCAAACTGCAAAAGAAATGGAAGGGTCAGTTGTTTACAACTACGTACTCTGCTTTTTCTAGGGGCGCCGCGATATGAATGAGAAGCAATGTCCCTTTTAAATTGCTAGAGCAACGTATAGATAAAGCAGGCCGCTATGTACTACTACATGGAATACTGGATGCCATACATGTGGTGTTGGGTTGTGTCTACGCCCCTAACGTGGATCAGGCACGGTTTTTTGAAATCCTTAGTGGAGTATTATCGAATTGGTCCGACTACCACTGGATACTAGGGGGAGACTATAATGCAGTCTTAGATATATCGCTAGACCGATCGCACCCCCCACTACATGCTGCAGATAGTAAGAAGCAAGCTGAGGCATTGCTGAACTGGACAAAGGGCTGGGGACTATGTGATATATGGCTGAGTAAGAACGAGGGACATAGGGAATACACCTATTATTCACCTCCGCACAAACTACACACTAGAATTGACCGGATTCTTTGTTCCACTGCATTGATGCACACTGTTTTATCTGTGATCCACATGGGGAAAACACTATCTGACCATAAGCCTGTGGAGATGACACTACAGTGGGGGAAAATACCGGCCCCAATTCCAACATGGCAACTGCAACCAGATACGCTTGAAGACCCGGATCAGCACTCTCGGAAGCGATAGTTGCCTACTTTGAATCTAATGCGGAAACAGCGAGCAACAGCCAGACTGAGTGGGATGCATTTAAAGTGACGCTCAGGAGCGTAGCTATTAGCACTAAGGTTCGGGCACGACGGTTTTTATTGGATAAATTGAAGGAGGTAGAAGATAGGATTACATTGCTTGAGGGGGAAGCGGCAGGCACTAATGACCACCTTAATGTAAATGTATGTGTCTTGTAAAGCGCACTGCTGCCCTGAGGCGTCGAACATGGCGGACGTGGTCTAGTATAGCTACGTCCCGCCGCTCCATCGACTGATCATTTACCCTGCCTTCCCCCTTTGCCAGCGCCCATCCCGCGACAGGGAAGAGTGGCGGAAGGTGTCCAGCAGGTGTGGCAAGACTTTCGGCCGCTCCGGTGACTCGGCGCGGGTGCAATCGGCCCCGGAGGTGGAGCGGCCTGTACCGCGAGGTGAAGCCGGGACCTCGATTTCAAGGGCCCCCAGGGTGGGCGTCATCGGACGGCGGACAGCGGAGCGGAGCTGCTTGGCAGCCCAACCCCTCCCGAGGTGTGGCGGCTGGAGGTAGCCTGCTATCGCTACCCTGTGTTGGAGGGTGTGCTACGCCCGGGGAGGCCCGCTTGCTGCCGGACGGCTGTTGCTGGCATGACATCGGCCGGCTGCCCGGAGGCTGGGGCAAGGACCCTGAAGGAGACCGGACACCCAGCGGAGGGACCTCCGAGGTAGGGGTGCGCTGGGGCGCGCGGCGGCGGCCCCGAGGAGCTACTGAGTGACGGGGGATCTGTGGAGACCCGGCGGTCAGATCGGACCACGCTGGCCCTTGATATAGAAGAGTGTGTGCACTGACCTTGTGGCGAGTGGAGTTCCTCGGCGCCCTTTCTGTGGGGCCCGACACACTAGTGGCCGAAACAGGAGGCGGGCAGCAGATCCACGCATAGGCCTCACCTGGCAGTGGGTTGCAGAGGCGGGCGCCCGGAGACAGGCCCCTGATGTGGCCACCTTGCAAGACACGAGGCCGAGCGGCGACGGCCTGGGGGACTTGGCGGACTGGTGGTGGCCTGCTCCCTCCCGCCCACGGTACCCTTGCTACTCTACTTTGGATCCAGCCGGCCTGAGGGTATCCCGGCGGAGAGGCGCCACGGACAGACTCTGAGGCCGTGATAGGCGGCCGAGGCCCAGACCCCCTGCTGCCTATTATTGGGGCCCGTGGAGGGGCTACGGGAGTGACCCGACGACTACCCTCCCTATCGTCCATCATGACCAGAGGCGGGAGTGGTGGTGGGACCTCGAAACAAGGAAAAAATCGACAAATTCACGGGCCCAAGTGAAAACTCCGGAGCTTCGGGGGGACAGCAGACCGCTGGGCCGGACAACGCCGCTCTCCTGGCGGCAATCACCCAGTCCCGAGATATATTGGACGCAAAAATTGGGGCAGTTGGCGCTGATGTGACCCTGCTGCGACAAGATCTGTGTAACGCAGTGGCCCGCATCACGGAAACAGAAACTCAGATTACTGGAGTGGAGGGAGAAATGGCGGCCTTGAAGAAAAGAGTGGCCAATATGGAGGGCATACAAAAGGGCCTAGCTCTCCGAGCTGAGGATGCCGAAGGACGAGCCCAAAGCAACAACCTGCGCTTTGTCGGCTTTCCGTAAGACTGTGAGAAGGGGAACATGGAGGCCTTTCTTACTGAATCATCATCGAGTGGGCTCATAGAGCGCTTGCTCAGAAGCCACCAGTTGGTGAACGACCGCGGCCGGTGATAGCCAAGCTCCTCAACTATCACAAACGGGACGTGATCCTGAAGCAGGCCCGGTTGAAAGAACCCCTCCTGTGGAATAATCAGCGGATCATGATCTTCCCAGACTACACACGGTTAGTGCAGCAACAACGGGGCCTCAAGATCCAATATGCTTTGCTTTGCTCGGCTACGGGTGGTCTTTCAATCCCGCACTCTCTTCTTTAATTCCCCTGAAGAAGTCTTTACTTGGACGGATGAAACTGTACATATCCGACCTCACACGCCGCCGGCTAGAGACTCAGACTCATCCTCTTCGGCGGCGCTGCCGCGGACGCCCCGGCGCTCACGCAGCAGAAGCAACTGGAGATCACGCTCTACGAAACGCTCCCCAGCCAAGAAGGGGACTGCAGAAGAGACTAAGCCCCCGGACTCTCCGATGGTGGATCCGTGAGGAGTGATGTGGCGAGGGGTGCCTGTTGGATTTGTCGATTATGGTACAGGCTGCGCAGCGGCGATTGCCAGCCTGCATGGAGATGGTCTGCGCTTATGGTAATACTAACACTGGCAAATACTTGTGGATTTACAGTCGCGGGATGCGGGTTAGGTGGGGGGAGGGGGGTGGACTATAAGGCGGTAACCCCTCATTTTAGAGGAGTTTTGTTGGGGGGGTTGAGAGGGAAGGAAGTTGGAAGTTCATGGGGATCCATTGGAATAGTGGATCTCTGGCCTCCCGTTGGGGGCCGGAGTTGACCTATACCGCGACAGATACTTCAACGTTTTTGAGGTATGGGGTGGGGGGGGAGTGGGGCCGTTGTTGGTGGGACTTGGGAGGGGGTGGGGGTTGGAGATCTTGTTGAGGGTTTGCGGAGGAGGGGTACGGGGTGGCGGGAGGTGTTGAATTGCAGTGTTCTTTCATGTACTATGGAGGCGGGGTGTGTGTGTGTGGTCTCGTGTGCTCAGATTGTTAATTTTTCAGCCCGTAGATGGCAGTTAATACCCCTGAATCAGGCCTGCAGAGGGCTTTGCTGCGTATTGTGAGCTGAAATGTGCGGGGGATGTTAGACAGAATTAAGAGAGGGGCGGTCCTCAGACAGGGGAAGAGAGATGGGGCGGATATACTATTGCTGCAGGAGACTCACCTCATGGGTACTAAGACTCTTAGCCTGCAGCGATATGGCTTCCAGCAGGTGTACAAATGCCGGGTTTGCGAGGGGATCTCGAGGAGTGGCTGTCTTGGTGCACCGTAGGCTGTCCTATGTTTATGAAACTCAATGGCTCGACCGCAGGGCAGATATGCGTTCATTTAGGGTAAGATAGGCACTGAATCAGTAGTCTTTGGGAGTGTGTATGCCCCACCTCCACTGCAAGGAGCCCTTATCGAAAAACTGTTCAGTGTGTGGGCCGGGATGCCCGATGTCATGGCAGTGGTTGGTGGTGACTGGAACGATGTGATGGATGTGCGGATGGATAGACGCATGCTGAGTGGCGAGTTGCCCCAAGATACACCCACTAAACTAAACGGCATGGTGAGAGGAATGGGATGGGTAGACGTGTGGCGCCACCAACACGCCCATAGTCGTGAGTACACCTATGTCTCAGCAGTACATAAGTCCTTCTCTAGGATCGACTACCTATTTGTTCCCCACGACTGGGTCAGGAGGGTAGGTTCCACATCTATATTGCGCCGAGGTCTGTCGGACCACTCCCCGGTAGCGATGGACCTACTCCTAGATAAGCGAAGACAGCCGTTCCGATGGCGTCTCTCCACGTGGCATTTGCAGCAGGAATCCTATCAAACACACATGAGGGAGGCTATTGCACACTACTGGAATGAAAATGATAACCCCGACACAGATGCCATGACTCTCTGGGAAGCCCTGAAGCCTACACTTCGAGGGGTAGGCATTGCTTGGTGTGCAGCTGCCCGTAAGGCGCGCGGGGAAGATATTGAGAAAGCTGCTGATCGAGTTCATGCTCAGGAGGAACGCTGACATGGGGGTGGGAGTGAGGAGGACGTGGGACAACTGCTGCTGTTGCAGCAGTCATATACCTGCCTCCCTGCAGTTGGATGAAGCCAGGCAGTTGTGGCTGGCGACTCAAAGTAGGATCTACTAATGGGGCGATAAATCCAGCTCGATGCTATATAGACTCTGCCAGAGCACCTTCCATCTGCAGTCCTTGCAGTGCCTTCGGGATGAGGAGGGTGCACCCATGACCCCCCCGGCGGCGTTGGCATCCAGCTTTGCACAGTATTAAGCGGCCCAATATGCCCCCCGGGAACACCTTCAGGCGGAGGAAGTAGACAAATTTCTCGCTGACCTCCCGCCACGAGCAATTTCGGACGAGGGGCACGCTCGACTCGACCTCCCGTTGTCGGCGGAGGAGCTGGGAACAGCCCTCGGTGAATTAAATGCGGGCAAGGCCCCTGGACCCAATTGGTTCCCCAGTGAGTTTTTCAAGAAATTCCATCTCCAGTTGGGTACACACTACGGTAGAGCTCTGGAGGCGGCCAGGGAGAGAGGTCGGCTCCCGGGGGACTGGCGGCATGCGGAGATAGTGGCCCCCTGACCTGCGTCCTACAGACCAATATCGCTATTAAACACCGAATCGAAAATCTTGGCGAAGACGCTGGCCAATCGTCTTCTCCCATACATTGCCGACCTTGTCCACCCCGATCAGGCCGGCTTCATGCCTCATAGAGCAACGCGGCATAATATCAGGCGCGCCCAGGTGGTGGTGGAGGCGGCCCGAGCAGCGGGGATTCCTGCGGCTCTCTTGCTGGCTGACATAGATAAAGCTTTTGATTCAGTGAGCTGGGTCTACCTTCGCTCGCTTCTGTCCCGCCTGAACCTTGGGCCCCGCTTTCTATCGTATCTGCATCTACTGTATACAGACCTGACTACGTCCGTGAGAGTGGCTAGAGCGATATCCTACCCCTTCCCTGTAGGCCGAGGCACCAGGAAGGGATGCCCTCTGTCGCCCTACTTATTTGCCCTAGCCATGGAGCCGTTGGCAGCATGGGTGAGAATTGACGCTCAGATACGGGGTGCCGAGTGGCAGGCGGGACCCTCTGATAGAATCGCACTTTATGCGGACGACGTCCTATTCTTCCTTACGGAACTGAACAAATCGGGGCCGCGGTTCCTGGACATAATGGGGATATTTGGTGAGGTGTCAGGCCTCCGTCTGAACCAACGTAAATCTGTGGTGTGGGTGTTGGGAGAGCGCAGTGGCTTAGGGCCCTGGGCGAGGATGCTGCAGGAAGCAACGGGAGGCCTTCAATACTTGGGTGTGTTTTTGACTGATTTGAGTGGCGTCTCCTGGTCGCGCAATGTTGTGCCAGTGTGGGAACGTGTGCGCTCACACATGTCCACCTGGTCCCGCATGCCTCTCAATGTGTATGGCCGCTCAGCCATATTCAAGATGGTGGCCCTCCCGCGCCTGTTGTACCAGCTACAGAACCACCCATATCCCATTTCACCGCAGTGGTTCAAACAGGTCAACTCAGCACTCAGTCAGTTTCTTTGGTCCGGGGGAGTGGCGGGAGTGGCGAGAGTGGTGCTACGCACATGTTTCCTCTCCACATACCGTGGCGGCCTTGCGACGTCAGATATCCTGTCCTAATACCAGGCCTCCCATCTTCTGATCTTGAACGAGTGGTGGTATGGAGACCGAGGTGACCCGGCCTATGCCCTGGAAAGGCACTTGATGGACCCGGACACGCTACATGCCATACTCTACTCGGCACCTAGGAGAAGGGGCCTCCCAGTAGTCACCCAGATAGTGTATCGTATATGGCGCGACGCCCTCCGACGTATGGGGTGGTGGAACAAACTCACAAGGGAGACTCCTCTCTGGCGAAATGGGCTATTACCGTCATTGGCGTCCCTGCCGGGTTTTCGGGGCTGGGACGCGATTGGAATATCGGCCCTGGGACACATTGTCAGGGGCACGACCCTCAAGTCGTTCCAGGAACTACGTGAGGAATATGATATGCCTCAGACCCAGTTTTTTAGGTACCTACAGCTTAGGCACGCCATTACACCCACCCTGAGGGGTCTGAACTCCATACCGGAATTCAGCCCACTGGAGGCCAAAGTATTCATGGGAGAGTTAGAAAGTAAAAAGATATCCACTGTCTATCAAACACTAGTGACACATTGCTCGACTTCCCTGGATGGTCTACGGGATAAATGGGAGAGGGATGTTGGTCCCTTTGAGGAGGAAGACTGGAGGGAAGCGCTTGAGGCCCCGAGAGGAGCTGCTATTGCGGTACGACTAAGATTCATTCAATTCAAGTACCTCCACAGGGCCTACTACACAAGGGAAACGATTGTGGAAAGCAGGCCTGATTGGGTCCCCAGATTGTTTGAGATGCGGCAGGGAAGTAGGCACCTTTCTCCATACTGTATGGTCGTGTGCTGGGCTGCAGAGGTTTTGGTCTGGAGTGTGGGACTGCCTGTCTGAGGTGCTGGGCTGGGAGCTCCCCCGCTCACCACAGTTGGGTCTTCTCCATGTCATGGAACAGGTGGGGGGGAATATTTATAAACGACATCTGCTATTGTTGGGCCTTATTGTGGCCAAGAGAGACGTTGCCCGTGCCTGGAAGGACCCTAGGGCCCCTCTGGTGGGGTGTGGAAAAGGGGATTGGACTTCTACATGGGACTGGAATTCCCGATCTTCGCAGCTAGGGGCTGCCCCCAGAAACATTATAAAATTTGGAAGCGATGGGCAGATTATCGTGGACTGTGGCTGGAACCGCCAACACCTGATCGGTCTGTGGAGGGACACTTGGATGCTGGGCCCGGGCCATGAGATATACACACTGTACGCTTCCTCTTGTCTCTGTACTTGGAATTTGTTACGACGCTGTGCAAGGGGTGGGGGGGAGGTTCTGGGTTGGGGGAGAGGGAGGTTGGAGGGAGGGGCGCGTTGGTTGCATTTCTTCTTCTTGAACTGTTGATTGAATTGCTTTACTGTGATTGCTACTCTAATGCTCACAGCTCCTCCGATTCCCGGGGTGCTGTGCTTGTTATGCAATTTATCAACGCCAAAATAAAACTTTGTTCTGAAAAAAAAAAAAGGACGACTTGGCCCGCCCTATCACTGTAGCTGAGATACGCTGCGCTATTAAAGCACTACCACGCAATAAAGTTCCTGGGACCGACGGTCTACCTCCGGAGTTTTATGCCACATATATTGATCTCTTCGCTCCGCGCTTGTTGATGCTCTTTCAAGAATCATTAACAGCACATGCGTTACCACATACGACGCTGCAAGCGCTTATAGTATCTTTTTTAAAGCCCGGCAGGGAGGCCTTACATATGCATAATTACAGACCGTTGTCTCTCTTAAACTCGGACTACAAGATCCTTAGCAAGTTACTAGCTACACGACTGAACAAGTATATACTGCAATTTATTCATACGGATCAGTGCGGGTTTGTCCCGGGGAGGAGCACAGCGCTTAACCTACGGCGATTATATCAGATAATGCTAGATACGGAGGTCCTGGGTAGCTCAGATGGGTGTATTTCCTTAGACTTAAAGCAGGCCTTCGACTCCCTGCACTGGGATTATATGCTCAACACCCTGACGCGTTTTGGTTTACCCCTAGAATATATAGCGTGGGTGAGTCTCTTATACGCGGGTCCGTCGGCGCGGGCTCGTACGGGAAGTTATATACCTGACCCTTTTCAAATAGCACGTGGCACAAGGCAAGGTTGCCCTTTGTCGCCCTTGTTGTTTATCCTGGCGTTGGAACCTCTATTACATAGGATCCGGCTAACTGCCTCCCCGCGTGGTATATTGCGCAATGGTGTTCGCCACATAGTCTCGGCCTACGCAGATGATATTATATGTCAGCGATATGTCTGCTGTACTTGATCCCCTACCGGCCATATTTGAGTCCTTTAGTGAGATTTCGGGCCTTACTATTAATGCACTCAAATCGTATGGGCACACCTTTGATGCTGATGCCGGAGGCGACCAGATATATTTCGCTCCCGACATGTTCCGAATTGCTCCCACTGCTTTTAGATATCTGGGGATTAATATATATCGAACTCAGTTGGATCTCCTGGATGGTAACCTAGGCCGTGCAATAACATCTCTCAGGTCGCAGGCCCAATTTTGGACCTCTTTACCGCTGTCCATAGCAGGGAGGATAGCAATTACTAAAATGGTGGTCCTGCCGTGCCTTCTATATTATTTTACAAACCTCCCTATTCTTATTCCAGCGCGCACTTTCCAACTGCTTAATACCCTCCTTATAGAGCTTGTGTGGGGCACAGGGAGACGTTGTATAGGACTAGCAAAACTACAACAGACTACTTCCCACGTGGCATTGGGGTCCCGGATATGCGGGCCTACAGCTACGCCTGCCAATTGCAATGGCTCGCATACCGGCTAGCAGGGCGTAATTTACACGATATCGGTATGGTACCAGCTGACAAAGACAAAGGACTTATACATAGGTTGTTGCTCCCTAGAGCTACACTTCCCTGCTCCACGCCACATCTACTGCGACTAGCAATTAACTGCTGGCGCAGCGCTACGAGATACACAGGCAGCACTAAGCCGTATGCGCCTATCGTGCCCCTTCTTGGGTTACCCACTAGGTCTGGGGTCCTTACCACTCACACATTGCAATCTTGGGCTGAAGCTGGCGTCACGTCTGTGGGAGATTTTTTCACTGACGGGCAGTTGATGTCCCATACGGAGTTTGTAGACACGCACCAGACCGCGAGCGCGCTGTTTTTAAAGGACACTCATGTAGAGCATTATATACGCACCACTTGGACACACACTGGAGCAGAACCCCCCATGAACTCGCTCTGAACACTACAATACCTGATGGGTGATGGTGGGCGCTTGACAAAGTGGCTTACGCATGGTATTCGCGCTGAACGGACGGTTACTCTACAACCCTTGCGTATTAAATGGGAAGGGGACATAAACAGGGGATTTACCGACAGGGATTGGGATATGATTTTAAAATATCCCAAGCAAGTGTCGCTCAATCCCAAATTTAAATTCATTCAGCTCATGATCCTGCATAGGGCGAACCTTACCCCGCGCCGATTGCATACTATATACCCGGATGTTGTAGATACTTGCCAGAGGTGTCGGTAGTCGGATGCGGGCTTACTACATATGCTGTGGTCCTGCCCTAAATTGGGATACTATTGGAACACAGTTCGCACAACGCTGACTGCAGTTGTCCCTCGGCGACCCTATGACCTTCCAGAATATTGCCTTCTGGGATTAGGCCCCAGGGATAAAAAAAAAAGACTCCAACATTGAGGTTCGCTAATTTGGCTCTCCTCCTTGACAAAAGGGCAATAACAGCACGCTGGAAGTCCACTCGACCCCCGAACCCAGAGGATTGGCATAGTGAGGTGGTGAAGTGGGGAAAGGCTGAAGGAACTGAGCTACAACGCGAAGAATATAGGGGTCTAAGAAAGACGCCAATATCACTAGATTGGCAGGCGTTGTTGATAGCCTTTGAAAACTGCGGACATTCCTTGTAAAGAACTCCTGTCCCTGGTTGCCGCTATGATATCCTATCGCCTTACATTACTGCGCTATAGTGACCGGTCAACTGAAAATGCGCAAGACGAGGGTGCCTTAGGCTACATATATTACCACAAGCTGGAAACCACACATACTGCTGCCATAGCAATAACCTATAATTTATTAGCTTTCATACCAAGCCGACACGTATGTTATATTGATTAAGAGCAAGTGTACCTGGGGGAGGGGGGAGGGGGTTATAGTGTTGATTTTAAAAATGTTTAATAATATTCTGTCATACATGGAACCCTAATTACTACTTATGCAAAGTATGCATGTGATTATATGTCACAATGGGAAGCATTGGTAGTGCTGTTTGTATATATTGGAAGAATTTAGGTAATGCTTTATGTATCATGTACAGCTTCCCAAGTAAGGGCATCCTCTTCTACCATTTTGGAACGCTGAATATATTGTTCTCTGAATAGCATACGAAACTAAGATCTGTATTGTATGGATATGTTATTTATAATATTAATAAAAACAGATTTATAAAAAAATAAAAAAATCTATCTTTCTGGTCCACAATACCTAAACAAACAGTTTTGCCACTATGTGCCCAAACAAACTTCAAGATCTTCCTCTGAGAATCTCTTGAAACCTATCTCGAGGTGGAAAGTCTTGCGCAGGGTTAGGCTCTAAAAGCTTGGAATCCACTTCCCAGTAACATGCGCACCATAGGATCTGAAGCATCGTTTAAAAAAAGAACTTTAAACCTGGCTACTTCAGGCCTCCGATTCCTTCTGCATCTCACTAATTAACTTTTTCTGTTTACTCTTGGGAATCAATAGTACTTCAAGCATAGCGCCAGGGTGCTCCCTTCTGATTGATAGTAGTGCTCTACAAATGATGCATGCATTCATTCATTCAATCATTGAGAAAGTCCAGCACCTCCAGGTCTCCACACAGATCTAAAACAGCAGGTCCAGTCATCTTGTGTTCTTCTGCAAGTCCTGAAAATGTTCTCAAAAGGCTCTCTCTTGTGCAGGGTTTTTTTTTTATTGGGGTGGAAAGCTTTAGAAGGTAGGCAACTCTGCCCAGTCCTAAAGTAACACATAATCAATCCACCCTTGTCCCAATCCTCCTGCACATTGCAACACGGCAACTACAACTTGAAGGGGCCTGTTGAACAACTTCTCCGAGAGCCTGAAACTGCGATCTTAATTGCCACAGCTGCCTTGTACCTTCCCTCCATAACTTTAAATGGGAGCCCCTCCTGGGTTTGGCTCCAGAGGTTTGATTGTTCTCTTTTGGGAGTGCGCCGTCCCATGCCGGTGCATTGTGAAAAGAAATTTCTTATGCAGATTCTGTCTCCACCCTCTCCTCTGAACAGACCTGATTACAGCCAATGGCCCTATTGTGCGGCAGAGTAATTAGCTTGGCCGAGCAGGGGGTACAAAGGCCTAGAATCTCATTAGAATCCAAGAAATATGAAAAAATCCTCAAGCACAAGGAAGGCGCATATGACAAATGTGGCATTGGATCTTCATTCTGGGTTCATTTTTACCATATGATCAGTGAGTCACCTAATCTCTAGGCCTCATGATGGTGAAACTATAGATTGTTGCAGATTTCACCCCGACATCGCCATAGCCATCTCGGATGGCTACAAGATCATCCGGAGGGACCGCGTCAACCAAACCGGAGGAGGCATCGCCATCGTTCACAGAAACACCATCCGAATCACGACCAACTCCGACGACACCCTAACCGCCGCCGAGCACCTTCACTTCCAGATACACACTGAACCCAAGACCACCCTCAGAGGCACTCTCATCTACAGACCCCCGGGACCACGCACACAATTCAGCGAAGCCATCGCAGACTTCGTCAGCCCGCACGCCCTAACCTCCTCAGACTACATCCTCCTAGGGGACCTCAACTTCCACCTGGAGAACAACAATGACAGCAATACCGCTGCCCTGCTGGACAACCTCGGACTCAAGCAACTGGTGAACACCCCCACCCACTACGCCGGCCACACGCTTGACCCCATCTTCTCCTCCAGCAAGCACATCTCCTCCAGCCACTCCACCGGACTACACTGGACAGATCACAGCTGCGTCCACTTCAACTTCAGGAGAACCACAACCCACCACCACCCGCAACAGGTTCCCCACAGAAGCTGGAGCAAGATCACCGCAGACCAGCTCACCACCTCCCTCAGCCTGAACCCTCCCACCAACACGACGGACCCCAACGAAGCAGCCCGCAACCTCACACAGTGGCTCACCAACTGCACAGATGACCTCGCACCACTGAAGAACCCTCCCAGCAGACCCGGCAGCAAGAAAGCCTTGTGGTTCACCAACGACCTCAAAAACTCCAAGAAAACCTGCTGCACCCTCGAGAAAGCCTGGCACCACGACCAGACAACAGAAAACATGACAGCCCTCAAGAACGCCACCCGCGAACACCACCAGCTGTTCCGCACCACCAAAAGGACAACATTCAAAGAACAACTGGACAACAACAACCACAACAGCAAGGAACTCTTCAGCATCGTTAAAGAGCTCTCCAACCCCAGCGCCTGCAACAACGACATCACACCCTCGCAAGACCGCTGCGACTCACTCGCCTCGTTCTTGCACCGCAAGATCGCCGACATACACAACAGCTTCGGCGCACACACCACGCACCCAACCACAGAACCAGCGCCCCCCACCACCACCCTATGCGCCTGGACCTCGGTCAGCACCGAAGACACCACCCGCACGATGAACACCATCCACTCCGGCTCCCCAACCGACATCTGTCCACACCACATCTTCAACAAAGCCGACCTTATCATCGCACCATAACTCCGGGACATCATTAACAGCTCCTTCGCATCCGCCACCTTCTCGGAGAGCTGGAAACATGCCGAGCTCAGCGCCCTCCTGAAGAAACCCACCGCGGACCCCACGGACCTCAAGAACTTCCGCCCCATCTCGCTCCTCCCTTTTCCTGCCAAAGTCATTGAGAAAGCCGTCAACAAACAACTCTCTACCTTCCTCGAGACAAACGGATCCCTCGACCCCTCGCAGTCCGGTTTCCAAGCAAACCACAGCACCGAGACTGCCCTCATCGCAGCTACCGACGACATCAGGTCCCTGCTCGACAATGGGGAAACAGCTGCCCTCATCCTCCTGGACCGCTCAGCAGCCTTCGACACCGTATGCCACCACACCCTGATACAGCGCCTCAGCAACACCGGAATCCAAGGAACCGCCTTGGAGTGGATCATCTCGTTCTTCGCCGGAAGAAGCCAGAGAGTCCGCCTCCCCTCGTTCTGATCCGCGGCCACCAAAGTCATCTGCGGCATTCCGCAAGGATCCTCACTCAGGCCCACCCTCTTCAACGTCTACATGAGCCCCCTCGCAGCCATCGCACGCCAACACAACCTAAACACCATCTCCTACGCTGACGACACCCAGCTGATCCTCTCCCTCACCAACGACCCGCCACCCCCAGAGCAAGCCTCCAGGAAGGAATGAAAGACGTCGCGGAATGGATGAAGCTCAGCCGTCTGAAACTGAACTCAGACAAGACGGAAGTCCTCATCCTGGGACTATCCTTCTCTGCCTGGGACGACTCCTGGTGGCCTCCTGCCCTGGGCACCGTCCCCAAGCCAACGGACCACGCAACCTGGGCTTCATCCTGGACTCTTCCCTCACGATGACCAAGCAAGTCAATGCCGTCTCGTCATCCTGTTTCAACACCCTGCGCATGCTCTGAAAGATCTTCCGGTGGATCCCCACCGAAACCAGGAAGACGGTCACCAGCCGACTGAACTACGGGAACACCCTCTACGCTGGAACCACAGCCAAACTCCAGAAAAGACTCCAGCGCATACAGAACGCTTCTGCACGACTCATCCTGGACATCCCCCGTCACAGCCACATCTCTGCCCATCTGAAAGACCTGCACTGGCTCCCTGTCAGCAAGAGGATCACGTTCAGACTCCTCACCCACGCACACAAAGCTCTCCACGACATGGGCCCCAAATACCTCAACAGCCGCCTCACATTCTACACACCCACCCGCCAGCTCCGATCCGCCAGCCCCGCCCTTGCCACCGTCCAACGAATTCGCAAAGCCACCGCCGGCGGAAGATCCTTCTCCTACCTGGCGGCCAAGACATGGAACTTCCTCCCCACCCACCTGCAGCTGACCCAGGACCATCTCTCCTTCAGGAAACAACTCAAGACCTGGCTGTTCGAGCAGTAGCGACTCCCCCTCCTCCCAGCGCCTTGAGACCCTAGCGGGTGAGTAGTGCGCTTTACAAATCTGCTTGATTGATTGATTGATAAGTGTATAATATAGTGAAGCACACACACTTTTCAGTAATAATTACAGATGTACCTCCTGCCCTACTATTGCCCACTCACATTATAAGGCCTACACTAGGTGAGCATCAATCCCTGCAAGGGGCCCTTCTGCAATAGGTTACATAGGCGCAGATACCAGGCTGAGCTAGACTGCATTCTCACACGTTCAGCCGACCCATGTGCACACACGTGGACACAAGAGTTCATGTGCAAATAGCCCAGCACCTCTTACCCTAGCTGCACGGCAACAGACCTTACATTAAAGGGCAGACACTGGCGGTTAGCACTTGCAATCCATTATTACAGAGATTACAGTCAGTGAGACTCCATAAACCAGGTAGTCTTAAAAGTAAAAAAAAAATCAATGGGAACTGAGTATTTGTAAATCTGGGCCTTAAACTGTCTTCATTGAAGGGTCTATTTCCCATACTTTGTGGGTTAAGTTTCAAACTTCAGTCACGGGTCCGTATCACATACGGATGGGCACTGCAAGCGGAATGCAAGACACGGTCTGTACTACAGTTGTGGCCTGACTAGTGTCTTAAACAGTTGAAAAGCTTGAGCAATGGTATTTTACCAACTGAAACCGTGGTAAGTGGTTGCTTGTCGTGGGAACTTTTCATGGTAACTTTAAAGGCATGTGCAGCAATTAGCTGGAATGTAGCAGCATTTGCTGAACTCACTAAAATAAACACCAAACCCTAGCACAGTAACATATAAATATGGCAACATAACAACACAACTACGACATAACATCTAGAACACAACATTCAAAATGCCAATGCAACAAATCAACCATGGTAAAATATATCACATTCCAATAAGGCCACAATAAAGCCCAAAGCACAAAAAGGACACAATACATCACCCTCAAAACTAAATGCCAGATAACAAATATGCACAAACATTCCCAAAACATGAACACCTCCAAAGATCTGTTTTCATAATACAGTGGTAAAAGGTGTTTGGGGGAAGCACCGGACGATTTATCACCAAGGACATCGAATAGGGCCAGTCAAATATGTGTTGTGATTTGGCTGGCCCCTAGTGTCTTTTACTTTATGTTTATTTTGTGCTCTTTTTCGGTCTTTTTATACCTGTGGTTTAATGTCAATCTCAAAGTACGGCCCTCCTGACCTTTACATGAGGCCCCCTGAGCAGCAGCAGCACTGGGTTTCTGTTTACTCAACTCAGCATTAACATTTACAAAATGTTAAATATACAACAAGGACTTATTTAAAGGTTAAAGTAACTAGGCTCTTAACTTTAGGAACACCTTTATTTTTAAAGACAGCAAATGTAAAAAAAATAGTCTTTTCAAAATTCAAAAAGTGTATTTCATTGACCTGTAAAGCCATTTCACTTTAGTGAATCAAATTATAGCAGTGCATTCAGAAGTATTTTTTTTAAAGTGATGGTTTTCAAAGGTGAATTTAGAACTCATCAGTGATCAATGACAAAGACAAGCAATTGCAATCTGTGGCACATTGGCCAGAAGGAGCAGAGCACTGGCCATATGGTCTGTTCCATTCGCAGTTTTCCCCTCAGCATTTTCCGGGATGTATTTTTGTTTTAAGGTGATTTAATAAATATTGTCTGTTTGAAAAAAAAAAAAAAGGAAACACTCATGCTCCGCCCCCGCCCTCCCCCCCTTGACAACAATGCCATTAGTGATTACATCCAAGCTCAGGGGGGGGGGGGTGGTGGGTGGGGGGGGGGTTGTACAGCTTGCATACTGAAGTTTTGTGTTTCTAGGTCCTCTTATATGTGATAATGAAGAAAAAGGAGGGAAAGTGAAATAAAAAAATTGCCAAAGGTCACACGATTTGGTAAAGTGGAGAAGTCAGCATTCATCCCAGGTTTTCTCGTTTCACATTGTGCAATTGAGTTCAGCCAGTAGATATACATGCTTTGCTTCCCATATACCCACTTTACACCCTCCCTCCCCCTCTGGCATGAGTGCTGCCCTCGGTCCCACCAAAGACCAAACTTTGCGGCCCCCGGGAAAATGTTTGTGACTACCCATGGTCTGAATGCTTGTTTGTGAAATGGTTGGTTTTCTCTTGAACAGTGATATAACGCATAATTCTGATGTAAAAAAACACATTGAAAATGTCAAACACATTTCCATCTCCCAACAACCATTTTTGATAAAAAACATTCAATGCGTATTCTATGAATAAGAGTTTACTTTTTGATTTCTATACCAGATTAAATGAGCTCTTGGCTTTTAAATAATATGAGAGTGACTGTTCCTATCCATGTGTATGGATTTCAAACACAGCAACGCTAAGACTGGATTGTTTGCCAATCCTTTCTGTAACCAACAGTACACAATAATCAATCATAGAAATAGGCTGGTGAAGCAATAAGGGAGACAAGAGATACTTCAGCCCTGATTTATGCATTCATTTAAAGGGGAACGTTAGCATGGGCCAGTGCTCGGTGCATTGTGGCTCTTACATTAAGTAACAAGAGTAAGAGAGGGTTCAGGAGGTGAGTGAAAGGCAAAGAGGCGAACAGTAAGAGGAAGAACACAGTGGATGTTGGGATTTGGAAACAGGCAATAACTACAATAGATGTTTTCCTTCAACAACGGGCACGGTTTGTTGTTCAGAGAACAGATAAAAAGTCGAGGTTCAAACCTTAAGTAAGGATGGTCTTGCTTTTGGTTTGTGGTCTTGGTCTAAAGGTAAAGGCTCTCTTGACTTCGTGTGGGTTTCCTCCAGGGACGTAGTTACCATTGGTGCAGCAGGTGCAGCTGCACATGGGGCACATTGAACCTTGATAATTGCTGTATATAACTACCCTTGCAGAAGTCAAAGGGTCCATTTTCCATGCTTACGCCAGGGCCCATGGCATCCTCACTATGTTCATGACTCCCTCCCTATAAGCAGAGTTATGTGCCAGGGTGTAGTTAATTGCTCGAAACTGAGACGGATAAACCCATTGTTTGCCATCTAGCTACCCACTGTAAATCACTGCACACATATGTAGCGAAACTCATTATTCCCTGAAAAAGCAAACAAAGTAAGTCAATGGGGATGAAAGAGGTCGCCTGAAGAGGCATCGTTCACCTGGCGTTTGTCAAAGAGTTTATGTTTCCTGGCACCTCCCTGTTTGCTGCTGCAATAGGATTTATTTACTTCATAGCTGAATTACAGATTTGTGATTTCCATGGACATCGATTTATCAAAAAGCGTGGGGTAGCGGAAGTGGCATCACATGCCATATGATCTGCGACTGATGACACAGGAAGTGGCATCACACAAACTTTGACCTGGTGACATCACAGAAAGTGAGATCATGTGACTTTTGGACCCCCATGAAATCAAAGGAAGCAATATTGCATGGCCGTTGGTTTGGTGCTATCAAAGAAAGGGATGCATTCAATTTTTGGTTACTTACAGGACACACTGAGGTTGGAAAATCTCTACAGGTACAAAAAAGAACCCTATAAACAGACATACTTCAAATCCTATTGAAAATGCAGCTACATGCATTGTTATAGGTAGTATCTTCAGATATACAATTAAGATAATTTAGCATTGATTAAGAGCCTATCAAATAGTGTACAACAACGGAAAATATGCTAGTCAAGTTGAAATCAGCCATTATCAATATCAAATAACTTATAAAATGGGATGGTTGATGGGCCTATAATGTGCAAAACAAGTTCATGTTATCATTTGTTTTAGAAACTAAGAATGTCATGCAATTAAATCTCAGTAGGTAACATTGCTAATTTATTCAGGTCAAGTTCTCCCAGCAACCTTCCTTTCCATGACATGGTATACATAATTCTAAACCTGTGGAGTCATTGAACTTTTCAAGATTTACTATCATTAATTCCTTCTACAGAAAACATGCACATCACAGGTTCATTCCACCAACACATGTTCGAAGCAGAGCTGCTCCTAGAGGAGAGCGAGTCAACAAATGTACAAGGCGATCTGAGCCAGAGGCGAGCGAAGGGTCTGGCTTGGCTCTTAGAGCCCATGCACAAGCCAATCCTTGAAATTGTTTGTTTTGAGAATCATACAAAAACCTCATGTAAATTATGATAAAGCCTCTTCAAAATTCAGAAAGAGTAGTACATCACAGAATAGCCCCGCACTCATAAGTGCTTATTAAGTTATAGTTTTTAAACATGAGCCATCGGTGAACTAAGAGGCAAGACAGCTGTCATGTAAACCCTGTACATTGGCCAGATTATAGAGGAACATTATAGTCTAATAAATCAAACACAATGGGCTTTTGTACAATTGATATTCTGAACTCATATTTGAAAATGCTTTTATATGGGATAATGTAGAAAAACAGGTTTTGGTGAAAAATAAATGTGCCTATTGCTGAGGATTACACAATTTACGTAGAGAAGCTGCGATGTACCCAGGTTTTCTGGTTTCGCTTTCACTTTGTACAAATCAGCCAGTAAAAGGCTTACTCTATTACTGCTTTTGGCCCTAACACTCACTGTAGTGCCCATAAAAACAATAGCACCAGCTGGTGAAATACCGCCCTTCCAAGGCTGCCTTTTGAAAGGATCAATAGTGAATTAACATTGCCTCTGGGGGGACTCAATGTCTGTAAAAACAGAGAGGGACCCAAAAACCCAAAGGAGTAGGGTACCACAAGACAAGTCTGTCAAAAAATATTCCCCTTTGGGTACGTATGGAAATAAACCGCAGTTTTCTATCAGACACACATATATGCATACAATAAGGGGCAATAAATGATTAACATGAATCAGACATACAAAAAACCTTATACATTTTATTTATATGAAAGACAATTTAAAAAACACAGTACATGGTTTGAATAAAAAATTCATAATAAAAATGTGGGACATTGTATAAGGAAAATAATTCCAATTAAAAAGCAGAGAGAGCAACTAGTATTGTAATAACACGTGATTAAGTAACTCCAGATCTATTGATTCCACACTTTTGTAGGAGTATCTTATCTCTTGTAACCTAGTGCTTCTCCACCAGAACAGAGCATCGACGCGTTTCGGTTTATGGCAGAAACCACGTCAAAAGCCAAGAAACCTTCTTCAGGAAATAACAATAAAATATCCCACAGAACCACAATGTCTTCGTGGAAATTCAGAGCATATATTGTTTTAATTATGCCACTTCTATCGCTTCGCCATCTTCTTTGTGTGTCTTTTGCCGGCCTAGGGGAGTTCCACGCTCACTTCAATGCATCGCTAAAGAAGCTCCCAATGTGGACCTCCCCCCGAAGCACGTACATGCACAGAATTTAAGTGCATGGTGAAAGTATTGCTGTATCCTGCTAGGACTTCACCAGTGATGTCTTGTATATTAATGAAGTCGAGAACCGGTTCATTACCGTAAGCATTAAATATTTCTGTTCTAAACGCTAAAGTACACAGAATCTATTTTATTTTATGTAAGGGCCTATCATAATTTAATTGCTGTGACCTGACAAACAGTTAGGGAAGCCAAGGGCCGCAAGCAAGGTGGCAGGGGTCGCAACGGGTCATAGGGGTTTCAGTTGCGCCCCCCAATAGACGCCCATTGTTATTTCCCTCTTCACATTCGCCTTAAGGCATCAACCATGACATATTCATTTTTACATCAGGGGCCATATTACAATAAGTTCCCTGGTGGCGCAACGGGCGGTGCATATCCTTCAGTAATACTGATAGCGCTGGCGAACGTAAAGCACATGCGCTACCTTCAGGGCGTGTTCCCTCATTTGCCTTTGCGGTCACGCCATATTACAGACAAGGGCGCAGATGCACAGAAGCTATCAGGGGGCACACTCACTGTACGCCACCCTAAAGGTGGTGCACTGTTGAGAGCAGCCCTCTGGAGGGGAGTAAGGGGGTCCAGGACCCCCCAGACATCCCCATGCAGGCGGGTGCATTCACTGACTGCACCCGCCTGCAAGGGGATCTCTAATCCCCTTTAAAATTGCAGGCGGGTTGCCGCCAGCACTGTGAAAACACGGTGCGGCTGCCAGTAGCAGCTCCGGGTTTTCACATGAATGAGCTGACCTGGGTGCAGCACAAGTTCCCGCCTGCCCTGGGTGCAGCGCATATATCGTAATAGGGCGCATTGTCATTGTTTGCACCTGGCGCACCTTTTAAATGGTGTGCCTGGTGCACCTTTTAAATGATGCACCCGGCGCAAACAATGAAAATGCGTAATACGGCCCCAGGTTTACTCACTGCCTCTCCGCCACATTGAAGCAAAACTACATGCTGCATTCTAGGCAATTTTGAGGTTTGCTGTATCGCCGGAGTAGCCAACGCCTTCTACATTTTTATGTCTTGCACTAGCCAAGACCTTTTGATTTTAACAGTGATAAGAATAGTATACTTTGTTAAAGGGTTTTATAGCCAGTCATCTTTATCCATTCGTCTACTGTTGTGTCATTCATATTTTTCTTCCGCCCACTACAGTAAACAGCATGGGGCAGAGGGGCAGCCCACTTCAGGCAGTGGTTAACGTTTCTGTGAGTGACGTCATGCTGCCCTTTCACGCAGAGAACATCTGACAAAAAAGTCGTCCCCTTTAGTGCCAGGCATACTATGACAATGTGTGCTTTTTGAGACCAAAAACATATATTCGCTTTTGCCCAATGTTTAAGACTGAAGAGGGCCCAGTAGCTTCCTCAACAATAACGTTTTGCAAATAAAATAAGCATTGACAAATGTTAAAGGGTGTGGCAAACGCCAATGTTTTTCCTTTAGGGAATACTGAAAGAAGGAAAAAGACTTAGTAGGTTAGGACTGTCAGGACTGAATAGAAATGACAAGTAAATGCAGTTTTTGCATCTTGGAAAAAAAAAGTGTGTAATGCAACCAATGTCACTGTTGGGCTATTTGTCACAACATGTTTCGGTCTACTCTAGGTGTCACAGAAAGACTGAAAGCTAGAGCCCTGAGTTTGAGAAACTGCAGACGCTGCAGGAGCAGACATGAAGTGTACAGTGGGGACAGTCACATCAGGGCATAAGCTCTTGGTCTCCTCAGGCTTCACTAAGCAATCAGACATCACCTAAAAACAGCATACAGCGCTTTACAGAAGCTGTAAACAAACAGGGACACGTTCTATTTCTCGAGTCACAGGGACTTTAGAATGTATTCGCCATCTGTCTACCACACACTGGTGCTCTAGTGTAAAGGTCCAAAGGAAAATGAATGCAAAAAACACATCAATTGCAGTGGCCAGCAAGACGGCTCATGGTGTTAAAAGCTAGTGGCAGTGTGCAATAAAGCACTATACAAAACAAGCATTGACAAGGAGTATAGGTTTTACTTTCGTACAGGCATACATTCACATACAAAGACAGCAACACACCTGCAGCACCCACAAAAACACAGACCAAAACGCCCCAAGCCACCTGCTATGCACACAAACCAGCAGGTAATCAGGCACCCATGGACACAGACCTACACATGGCTGTGCTTATAGACGTCTAACAGATAGTGACCCCTACACACAGAGCAAGAGATGTGTTATATCCTGTAAGTTACTTAAATATAGCAAAAAGAACAGATGATGAACGGAATGCGGAACAAATCAAACATTCACCGCCAGTCACAGATCTGGGTTAATGCTATCTTTTTTTAACGCCACGCCATTCCAATTTAGACTCAATCATATGCAAATCGGTGTTGACCCTGCTCCCCATGAGAACAGTTTAGCCCAAACTGCCAGGCCAGGTACTCACTGGACCAGAAACAAGCATCCTAGGACCAGTTTCGGGATATCACCCCTTATTGGCCAGGCTAGCTTGAATTTGGTGGCATAGCGAGCACGGGACCCACATTTGGACATACATTTCCTACTTAAGGTGACAAATGCAAAAAGAACAGATGATGGACACAATACTCAACAAATCAAACATTCACCCGTATTCACAGATCTCAGTTAAATCTATTGGTTTTTTTACAAGCGACGCCCTTCCAGTTTAGACTTGGTCATGAACCCAGGATTCTTGTTTCTGGTCCAGGAAGGACCTGACCTTAAAGTTCAGGCTGGACTGTTCCAATTGGGAGCAGGGCCAGTACTGATTTGCATATGGCTGGTTCTAAACTGGAAGGATGTGGCATGCAAAAAAAAAAGTTTTTACAAAAAAAATAGAAACATTTTTTTAAATCTATGGATTTAACCCAGATCTATAACTGGGGTTGAATATTTGATTTGTTCAGCATTCTGTCCATCACTTGTCCTTTTTGCATTTTTTATTTTTTTATTTTATTTTAACACTTATATGGCACAATGAATCATCCCTAGGGAGATCTCTCTGGACCCTCACCCACTCATACCCTTGTAAAACATCCAGGTTTTTAGACATTTCGTAAAGTGCCCCAAGGATTTACAGCATCGGATCTCTTCAGGTAGCCTGTTCCAATGAAAGGGAGCAAGATGGGAGAATGCACGCCCTCCCATTCTTGATTTATTAATCTTGCACGGACATAATAAATTCTGATTACTTGATATAAGCTGGCGGCCCGGGACATAAGGAATTACCTTCTTCCTTAGGTATACTGGCCCCAGACCTTGCCTTGAACGCAAGTGTCAAGAGTTTAAACACTGCTCTCTTTCTGATAGGTAGCCAATGTAAGGCTTGCAGTAAGGGTTGAGATGGGGAACATCTAGGCTTGTTCAAAGCCATCCTTACTGCAGTGTTTTGCAGTACCTGGAGCCTGGAGGAAAGTTCTTCCCTGGCTCCTACCATTAGTGCATTGCCATAATCCAGCCTGCTTACAATAAGCACCTGGATAAGAGTCTTTTTTTGCATCCAAGGGGATCCAAGGAAAGACCTTTCTTAGCATTCACAGAGTCCCAAAACAGGTGCTCCAGAGTGCCCTCACATGATCTTCAAGCGATAATTAACTTTCCAGCAAAATTCCCAGGTTGCTCGCCTGCTTTGTGGGGGAAGGGGGCTCCCCCAGTTCGGAGGGCCACCAGTCCGCTGTCCACAGTTCCTCCGCCTTCCCAAACAGGAGGATCTCCGTTTTGTTGGAATTTAACTGGAGGAAATTTTTCCTCATCCAAGCAGCTATGTTCAACATACAGATCTTAAACTTGTTGCCCTAAGTGGGAAGAGTATGCCTAGACATGGGTCCCATGGTCGCTACGCCAACAGATTCAAGCTTGTCTGGCTGATGAGCTGTGATAACCAGAAACTGGTCCAAGGAAGCCGGTTTACAGCTCAGGGACGACCTGGCCTGGCAGTTTGTTCTGGACTGTTCACATGGGGGGCAGGGTCTAGACTGATTTGCATATGGCTGGTTCCAAAATGTAACGGTGTGCCCAGATTTGTGACTGGGGTGAATGTTTGATTTGTTCAGCATTCTGTCCATCATCTCTTATTTTTACATTTTTAGAAAAGGAGAGGCAACTGTTAATCTTTCAGTAATGAGCAATGATGAATAAACAATGGGCACGCTCAGGCAGTCACCATGTGGGTGTGTACTACAATGGAACTAATCTGTGGTCTTCACATTTTCTGTAAATTCTTCTCTCCTCCACCATGTCACTGTATTAGTCAATTATTCACTACTGAATAAAGTTTTCACTTGCTGGTAAATACCTCGAAAAAAACGTTTAAGCAAAATTAAAAAAAATTACAATCATTTTTGAGATAATGGATTTAAAAAGGTTTCATTTGCTAAACGGCCCTCCAGCCAATGGAACCTCTTAATAAATCAATTTCCAAATGTTTGTCCTTAACATTTTGGCTGGCAATAAATCTGCAGTTGAATCACTGCCAGGTTTTTCTAATGAGCTGAAAAGACTTTATTTCAAAAAATTATTCAAAAGTGCGGGGGTGACCTAGTTCTAGGACACCCCCGCGCCGCACGGCCACCAGCTGCTGCGTGCGTCTCCCCCGCCTTCTGCCTCGCTGGCCAAGCTACCGCCGCTTGACCACGCCCCCTGCCTTCTCGCGGCGTGGTCCGTGACCGCCTGACCTGCCCCCGGCATCTCAACTGTTGTGTTCTGTTTTTACTGTTGCCTGTCTCCCTCTATTTTGTATTTTGCCTTTTGTTGTGCTTGTTTTGGTAAAGCCCCTTCGTTCTCCCTCCCCGCTCCCCGCTTCCCGCCACCGCCGCTAACCCCGCCCCTTTTGCCTTCTGTACCCTCCCCGCTCCCGCCTCCCAGCTGCCCCGCCCCCCCGTGCACTTGGCCATATATGGCGACCGTGCGACGCAGGTGAGTGTGACCTAGTTCTAGGACACCCCTGCGCCGCACGGCCACCAGCTGCTGCGTGCGTCTCCCCCGCCTTCTGCCTCGCTGGCCAAGCTACCGCCGCGTGACCACGCCCCCTGCCTTCTCGCGGCGTGGTCCGTGACCGCCTGACCTGCCCCCGGCATCTCAGCTGTTGTGTTCTGTTTTTACTGTAGCCTGTCTCCCTCTATTTTGTATTTTGCCTTTTGTTGTGCTTGTTTTGGTAAAGCCCCTTCGTTCTCCCTCCCCGCTCCCCGCTTCCCGCCACCGCCGCTAACCCCACCCCTTTTGCCTTCTGTACCCTCCCCGCTCCCGCCTCCCAGCTGCCCCGCCTCCCGCACACTTGGCCATATATGGCGACCGTGCGACGCAGGTGAGTGTGACCTAGTTCTAGGACACCCCCGCGCCGCACGGCCACCAGCTGCTGCGTGCGTCTCCCCCGCCTTCTGCCTTGCTGCCTCACCAGCCAAGCTACCGCCGCGTGACCACGCCCCCTGCCTTCTCGCGGTGTGGTCCGTGACCGCCTGACCTGCCCCCGGCATCTCAGCTGTTGTGTTCTGTTTTTACTGTTGCCTGTCTCCCTCTATTTTGTATTTTGCCTTTTGTTGTGCTTGTTTTGGTAAAGCCCCTTCGTTCTCCCTCCCCGCTTCCCGCCACCGCCGCTAACCCCGCCCCTTTTGCCTTCTGTACCCTCCCCGCTCCCGCCTCCCAGCTGCCCCGCCCCCCCCGAGCACTTCGCCATATATGGCGACCGTGCGAACGCGCAGCGGTCACGCGCAGCGGGCGCGCCGACTGTGCGCCGAAGGCGCGCCAAAGGTAAGCCCGTCTACGCCCGTCCGCGCCTGGACCGCGCCCAGTGCCTGGACCCCTGGCCCACGAGGACCCCGGCCAACCCACCTGACTTACACCGCCGCCGCCCTCATCACTCTCAACTCCGGCCGAATCCCAGGATGCTACCGAGCCACCCCACGCCGCTCCCACGGACCCTTCAGCTGCCACGCCTGCAAGTTCACCTGCATCCGGACCTGCCCGGCACCAGCACCTGCAAAGCCGAACACCAGCAGCAACCACCTCATGTGCATCCTGCTCAACACCCGCTCCGTCCACAGACACGCCATCGAACTCTGGAACCTCCTAGACGCCACAGCCCCTGACGTTGCCTTCACGGAGACCTGGATGAACGCCTCCTCAGCGCCCGACATCGCCATCGCCATCCCAGAGGGCTACAAGATCACCCGGAGGGACCGCACCGCCAACCAGATGGGAGGAGGCATCGCCATCATCCACAGGAACACCATCCGAATCACGACTAGCACCGACAACACCCTTACCACCGCCGAACACCTGCATTTCCAGATCCACACCGACCCGAAGACCACCCTCAGAGGCACCCTGATCTACCGACCCCCGGGACCACGCACTCAATTCAGCGAGGACATCGCCGACTTCGTCAGCCCGCATGCCCTCCCCTCCGCTGACTACATCCTCCTGGGGGACCTCAACTTCCACCTGGAGAACAACAACGACCGCAATACCAGCACCCTGCTCGACAACCTCGCCAACCTTGGACTGAAGCAACTGGTGAGCACCCCCACCCACCTCGCCGGACACACACTCGACGCCGTCTTCTCATCCAGCAAAGACATCGCCTTCAGCCACGCCACAGAACTCCACTGGACGGACCACAGCTGCGTACACTTCACCTTCAAAAGAACGACGATCCACCACCACCAGCAACAGGTTGCCCGGAGAAGCTGGAACAAGATCACAGCCGACCAGCTCGCCGTTTCCCTAAACCAGCACCCTCCTGCCAGCTCAGCGAACCCCAGCCAGGCCGCCGACAACCTCACGAAGTGGATCAGCAACTGCGAGGATGAACTCGCCCCTCTGAGGACCCCGCCCAGCAGACCCGGCAGCAAGAAAGCCCCATGGTTCACCGACGAACTCAAGAGCTCCAAGAAGAGCTGCCGAGCCCTCGAGAAAGTCTGGAGAAAGGAACCTACACCAGACAACAAGACCACCCTCAAACTCGCCACCCGGAAGCACCACCAACTGATCCGCGCCGCCAAGAAAACTGCATTCAAGGACCGGCTGGACAACAACGCACACAACTGCAAGGAACTCTTCAACATCGTGAAAGAGCTCTCCAACCCCAACGCCGGAAACAACGACATCACCCCTTCGCAAGACCTCTGCAACTCCCTCGCCTCCTACTTCCACAACAAGATCGCGGACATCCACAACAAGATCGCGAACATACACAACAGCTTCAGCACCCAACCAACGCACGCCACGACCACAGCAACGCCGCCCACCACCGCCCTCCGAGCCTGGACTCCGATCAGCACCGAAGACACCATCCGCATGATGAACTCCGTCCACTCCGGATCTCCGACCGACCCCTGCCCTCACCACGTCTTCAACAAGGCCGACGCTGTCATCGCACCCCACCTGCGGGACATTATCAACACCTCCTTCGACACCGCCACCTTCCCCGAGAGCTGGAAGCACGCCGAACTCAGCGCTCTTCTCAAGAAACCTACAGCAGACCCCACCGAACTCAAGAATTACCGCCCAATCTCGCTACTCCCGTTTCCAGCCAAAGTCAACGAGAAGACCGTCAACAAACAGCTGGCCGCCTTCCTCGAGACGAACGGATCCCTCGACCCCTCGCAGTCCGGCTTCCGAGCCAACCACAGCACCGAGACCGCCCTCATCGTCGCCACCGACGACATCCGAGCCCTGATGGACAACGGAGAAACAGCGGCCCTCATCTTCCTAGACCTCTCCCCGGCCTTCGACACTGTCTGCCACCGCACCCTAGTGCAACGCCTCCGCAACGTCGGAATCCAGGAGAAGGCACTGGAATGGATCGTCTCCTTCCTCGACGGAAGAACACAGAGAGTCCGCCTACCACCGTACAAGTCAGAAGCCACCGAAGTCATCTGCGGCGTCCCTCAAGGATCCTCGCTGAGCCCTACCCTCTTCAACGTCTACATGAGCCCCCTTGCGGCCATCGCACGCCAACACAACCTCAACATAATCTCCTACGCCGACGACACCCAGCTGATCCTCTCCCTGACTAACGACCCCGCCGCCGCCAGAACCAACCTGCACGAAGGGATGAAGGAGGTAGCCGAGTGGATGATGACCAGCCGCCTGAAACTGAACTCAGACAAGACGGAGGTCCTCATCCTGGGCTCCACGCCCACCGCCTGGGACGACTCCTGGTGGCCCCCCGCCCTGGGCACCGCGCCCAAACCAACTAACCACGCACGCAACCTGGGCTTCATCCTGGACTCCTCCCTCTCCATGACCAGGCAAGTCAACGCCGTCTCCTCGGCATGCTTCAACATCCTGCGCATGCTACGGAAGATCTTCTGGTGGATCCCCACGGAGACCAGGAAGACAGTCACCCAGGCCCTCGTCACCAGCCGACTGGACTACGGCAACGCCCTCTACGCCGGAACCACCGCCAAACTCCAGAAGAGACTTCAGCGGATCCAGAACGCCTCAGCCAGACTCATCCTCGACATCCCACGCAACAGCCACATCGCCGGACACCTGAGAGACCTGCATTGGCTCCCCGTCAACAAAAGAATCACCTTCCGTCTCCTCACCCACGCACACAAAGCCCTTCACGATCAAGAACGAGCTACCTCAACAACCGAATCAACTTCTACGCTCCCAAACGCCACCTCCGATCAGCCAGCCACGCCCTCGCCGCCGTCCCACGCATTCGTAGAGCGACAACAGGAGGAAGGTCCTTCTCCTACCTGGCCACCAAGACCTGGAACTCCCGACCGACCTGCGCCTGACCCAAGACCACCTCTCCTTCAGGAAGAAGCTCAAGACCTGGCTGTTCGAGCAGTGACGGCACCCCCCCCCCCTAAGCGCCTTAAGACCCTACGGGTAAGTAAGTTCGAGCAGTGACGGCACCCCCCCCCCCCCTAAGCGCCTTGAGACCCTACGGGTAAGTAGTGCGCTCTATAAATGTCTTTGATTGATTGATTGATAGCACTTTTGACTTTTCAAATCACTTTTGTATGTGTCCAAGGCACACAAAGTCAAGTAGTCCTAGACCACCGGCAGAGCAGGGTTCTAGTGAGGCCCAGTGGCAGAACATAGGCCCCGTGGAGCTTGGGGCCCCCCTCAGAACAGTACCCTGACCTGAAAGCTCCTGATTAAGCCCAGAGGAGGGACCTTCCGTGTAACTTGCAGGGTAGTCCTCTCAAGTATTGTTACACCAGTGGTGAGGCCCTTGAAGAGCTCATTGTGTGCACCAATGATTGTATAGTAAACTAGCAGCCCGTCCCGACGTTGTCCGGGAGCAAAAGGCTGCTTCAGGGCCCCCGCCCGCCCCGCAGAAGAGTTGTCTGTGCAAGTCCTGGCCCTGTTCAACTGATTTGACCCACTTGTGTTATTTTTTTAATTTGTATGTATTGTTTTCCGCATTTTATGTTGTCCGCAAGATGTGAGGAAAGTGTTGTGTCACCTGTTTAATGTTTTTTTTTCTTTCAAAGGCTCTTTCCGCGTGTTCGTTTTTGTATCCCTTCAAAGAAGTTTCCCTTTTGTTTTGTCAATTGTGTGGTGAAGTCCTGGCAGTGCTCGAGTGATTATGGGCAGTTGTGTTATTTTCGTTATTCGTATGTCTTACTGAGCGCAGTCGATTGCGTTTCTCCGTTACGAAATGTCGGCTTTTTTTGTTCGTGTTTACCCCCCTGTGACGTCGTTGGTCAATGGCCAATGGTTATAGACTTTTTTTGTTAAGCCTAAGTCGTGTGTGTGTTTTCTTTAGTGCGTTGTGATTGGTGTAGTATGCGATTAATCCTGCCCCCTGTGTAGCGTCATTTGACACTCCTCGTCGATGGAAGGACTGTCCGGTTTTTAATGCGAAGGCGTCAATGTTGTCTGGGTAACTGCAACGAATGTGTGTATATTTCTTATAGCGCGCACCTCTGCTGTTTTTGTATATTGGTGTTACCGCGCTGTATGTGTGAATTTAAATTCATTGAAAGAGTATTTCCGCTGTATGTGTTGGGATTTGCAAATGTTTGTTAGAAATTAATTGAAAGCGCATTTCCGCTCTATGTCTGCATATTGTGCGTTCTAAATTCAGTGAAAGCGCATTTCCGCTCTGTGTGCATATGTAAGTGTGTTGTGAAGTCGCTTGGCCTATGTTTGTTATTTGCACTTGGCACGGCCCTGTAAACGCCCACATTTGTTGTTTGAGACGCCCACGAGCACGCCCCCAACGGACTACTTTACCACTTTTGGCGTTTTTGCTTTTTTAATGTATATGGTGTACATATCTATAGCCTATGTCCTTCTGCCACATCTCTCCTTTCAAATGGTGTATTGGGTGTAGTGATTGGTGCATTACTTTTGTAGTTTACCTGGCTCAAAGGTTTGTGTTCTCTCTTTATAATAGTAGTATAGAAGTATAAATGTGTTAGGAGCAAGCACTTCGTTCATGTCCCTTTACAAAGTGCAGGCACTAAAGGAGCGGCTCACACGACCGACCAACCACTTTAAGTGGGAGTGGCACCTGCGGTAAGTGTCCAGGGCCATGGTTACAGGAATGTTACTTTCTATGTAAAATAAGCACAGCACAATGGCCTTTGAGAAGGGTCCTTTACTCTTTCGAAAAGCCTGCCGACCAATGTCTTTCCTTGCTTGAAAATCACAAATGACTCAGGGTAGAAGCTGGTTGCCTTCGTCACTCCGTGTTCGGACTGGAAACCTGCAGATGGCCAGCCTTTCCATGAATATTAGTTCACCTGTTTTGTGAATTGTGAAAAAAGTGTAGAAGTCATAAGGAGTCGTAGAACTCTGCCGGTACTTTCCCGCTTTTCTTCGTGCATCACACAGTTGTTGCTAAAATCTGAAACGTTTTCATAAGTAAAGTAGCTGGTAACCCCTGGGCACGCGGTCCATGAGTCAGATTTGGGCTCGCGCGCCATCCCGGTGCTGGGAACGCGGCCTCGAGCAGGCTGCGGGCCCGCCCTCTGAACGCCCCTCGAGCACGCACGGGGGAAGAGCAGTGGATAAATGTAATGACCGCGGATCAGCGCGCGCAGGCATTAATTATGCGGCGACTAAGAGAAGGGCTCTTACCTTAAGCATCCGAATCTCCCGAAGAGCAATCTTCTTAATCACCGGATCATCCTCCGATTCCAAGAATTTCTTGATGGCCACTATCTGGCCGGTGTCCTTATTCCGGCACTTGAAGACCACGCCGTAGGAGCCTTCGCCGATCTTGCTGATTTTCTCGTATTTCTCCATGGATAAACGGGAGAGGGCTGAATGATGATTTTTTTTTTATTTTTTTGCTGGAGCTCTCTTTAGACTCAGTGACCTTTAAGGGTGCTTTGAAAGGGCGCTTCCCATTGAATGTGGCCTCCTCAGGGGCCCGGGCCTCGCACGGCGGTCTGTCTCGGCGACAACAATGTGCTCTTTGTCCAAGACCTAAAAACAGAAGGTGGAATCGAGTTAAAGAGCAGAAAGTGATGCAACGAGCTTTAAAGGTGCCTCGCTCAGCGCAAGCAATGGGAACACTACACCACACCATACTTGCCTCGCTAAACAGCTCTCACATTTGGAATGCATACCTGGAAATCACATATTCATTGGAAAGCTTCGAATAATGCCGTGGCCTGACTAGCTGCCCGGGTCACCGGCTTACTCGAAGCCCGGAGACGCCTTTTAATTCAATAATTAAAGTTGGGCTCTCGCGCGCGGCCGGGCACCGGCAGTCATTAAGCCTGATTACTCGGGAGAGGACGTTTGTTCCTCGGTGACCTGACACCGCTCGTCTATCCCTGGCGCAGTTCTGGTTTCTTAACTCACTTTCCTCTCAGGAGAGATGGCGCCGTTCGGCGCGCTCGGCGGAGTCACGGCCAAGGTCGGCTGCGTCTGCGCCCTTCCCGGCTGGGGGGGGGGGAGAAATTAAAACGTTCTGTAGGTAGCTGGTATTGGTAGGGAGAACCTACCGGCCCCGTGTTCTAACCTGGCAAAGAGAAAGAACCAAGCATAGGTTGGCAATTGGAACCAAATCGAACCTGGCGATGAGAAGCAACTCTAACGTGCCAGTCACAACCAACTCGAACCTGGCAGGGGTGACCAGCTCTGTACTGAAAGTGAAAATAGGTGTAACTCGTTCGCACGAACGTGGTCAGGCCCAGAAGGAACTTGCATTGCCAAAGCCAATGGGCCTGGCAGCATTTTCTGTTATGTGAGTTAGGACTGTAGACTTATCTCTGCTGAGGCCTAACCTATGTGTACAGATATTGTAAGGGAAAGCTTTGGGGAGAGACAGAAGCGGTATACAAGATGTACGGGTGGAGAGGTGCAAGCAAGAGTGGAATGGGCTGGGAGTGATGAGGACAGGGAGAGGAAGGGGAGAGAGAGGTAGACGCAGGGAGAGGTATGGAGAGGTAGAAGTGCGCCTGAGAACGATGTGGGCGTGGAAGAGTGACATTGAGAATATACCGTCTGCAAGAAACGTCAGGTCCGAGTACAGGGAGGGTTGCAGCTGGGACACGTACGGGATGGGAGAGGTTTGGTTTGAATGCAGACATGAGAGGTGTGAGCAAGTAGTGGTGAGAAGAGGAGTAGGCAGGATTGAGCGGTGGACCAAGGGGAGTGGGCTGGTAAAGGAGCAGGCGTGGTAGATGGATGGACAGTGAGACCAAGGCTGAGAAAGGTGCACAGGGCTGGCTTTAACACTGGTGGCGTCTGGTGCCACAATATTTTTTTGGCACCCCCCCTGCCATGACCTCCTCATATTCCCTCACTACCCCCCTGAAAAAGTGCCCCTCAGCTCTCCAAAGCCTCTTTCACATACATTTCATTTGTTTTAAAGCACTGGTAAAGGCTGACTAATCCACTCAGCTATCCACATAAAATACAGATCTATTCTTTGCAGTAGGCATATTAACCCTCTGCTCTACTTTATGACTAGTAAAAACTGCCACTAGACAAACCGCTCTCTCTAGCAGGAACATTAACCACAAGAGTTATCTTGAAATTGTTATTGCTGCCTGAAAGCTGAATGCACAAGGAATTCTGCAGCAGGTGCTTTGTATTAATAAGTTATTGCTAAACACAGCGCTCCCGCCCCCTCCAGGTCAGTGCCCGCACCAGTCGCCCTGCCATAAAGCCGGCTCTGATGGTGCATAGAAAATGACACTGATGTAGTGGTACAACAAGAGAGCTACAGGCTGGGAGAAGGAGGGGCAGGGAGAGTGAATGGCAGGTAGTGGTGCACATTGGGGCATGCACAGGCAGGGAGGAATACAGGGCAGGTAAGTCCATGTTCCTGAGCAAGCTTGGAGAGAAGTGGTTAGGCACGGAGAGGTATGGACAGTGTGAGGCGAGGTGTGAGCTCAGGGGCAGAGTTACTAAGATTTGACACAGTGCAATGCAGCAAGACAACTTGCTGTGCTGCATCAAAAGTAGAGGGCAGGAAGGTGTCATGTCTACTAAGATATGACGCAATCCTACTCTCCCTCTGCACAATGCACTAGTGGCTGCTAAGCGCCAATGCAGGCATCCTTGCACCGTGGGGCAAATGTGGCTGTGTTGCAGTCAGGATTGTTTTTGTGCAGGAAGGGAAACCTTCCTGTACAAAAACAATTCTGTGAGGCTTTTTGCTTATTCTATGTGTGCTTCAGAATGCAGCACATGTAGAAAGAGGAATAACAAGGGAGGATTAAATATTTTTCTCCTCATTACGCCGCCCCTGAGAAGACGTAGCATTTTGACACATTCCCAGTTTTACTATTGTTAGTAAAACTGTGAATGCACCAAAAGCCATGGGTGGATGTTTGGGACCCCCACAATCCACCAATGGAAGGCCTTCCCAGGCGATGGCCGGGGCTGGGGAGATGGGATGGGGTGTAGAAAGGAAAAGACAACTACTGAATTTATGCTTTTCAGACTAGTATTTTCTTGGAATTCTTTAAATTCAATTTGCTTTTCCTATTGCTTTACTTGCACCCTCATTTTCAGTTATTCTCTGCAAAACATCAGATTTGAAGACCTAGTTCAATTATGTCGTTCAGTTGTTTAAACTGTTATAGAAGGGCTGTTTGTAATGCTTCATTTTCATTTCATTTCCAATCTTTATTTCGACCATTTGGTCATAAAAGATACACATAATTTAAAAATCACATAATTGTGTCAGATTTGATAAAACATCGGTGCATGATTTAAGATCCACATTAGACATTATTAACAATGTTAAAAATAAAGCAATTCAACAATCTACCCCGCATTTTTTAAAAGACGATTACGTATATACCACACATTTGTAAAAAATTTGGCAAGCGCAAAGACAATTGGGCCGGAAACATCACATTTTAGAATCCTATACATAGGCATATATTCCCTGCCACCCAAGTTCTTGATCAATGGGAGCAGCCAGTACTTTCTGGCTGCCATATATGCTGGGCAGACAAAAATCACATGCAAGTCATTTTCCTCTTTGTCGACGCAAAGGGGGCAGTACTTGGTGGAAGGGACTTGCGACCAGGTACTAGAAAAGGAGCGCAAAGGCAGTGTACCGTATCTCCACTGCAGAAATAATTTTCTAGTGAGAACGGGATATATGGGATCAAAAGCCTTTTCAAATGCGTAAAGGTCCTTGTTTTGCAGGAATTTAGAGGACAGGGACCCCTCTGTCTGTGTAGCTAGTGCCCTTTCCCTTTTGTGTTCATGATACAGATTCGCCAGAAATCTCTTAGAGATTCTGGGTGCTGTATCTGCTGGTTTAGTCCACAATTCGGGGAGCCCCAGATCTGTGCAGACTGACTGGATATTTTGGACCCAGGGGATACTGAGCGCCTTGGGGTGTTTTAATATTTCGACCAGTTCCGCCCTATAGTCGGCGAGATCGTCACTGCTCCAAAGCCTGCGCCAGAAGGCTATGGGTCTTAGACTTATCTCGTCGGTGAGAGGCCGTAGCCCTAGATCAAGCCTCAAAGGGAGAAGTGGGGTGCTGGGAGGAAGTGCGGTAATTTGCCTTACGAATCTGTTTTCCGTGGCTGACAGATTCCGACATGGAGTATGGCCCCACAATTCAGCCCCGTACAAAATTGCCCCTCTGGCTTGTGCCTTGTATATCTGAATTAGGGCCCCCAATGGGCGATAGGTTGAGCCGGTCATCATCCGGGAGATACCCCCGGTAATTTGTACTAATTTAAGGTTGGCTCTGGTTTGGTGGGTCCCCCAGGTCATATTTTCGTTGAGTGTCACGCCGAGATATTCAAACGTGGCTACTCTTTCCAGCCGTACTGCTCCCAGCAGTGGATTCGGGCGCCTGTTTAGGGCTTGGATTCAATACCATGTATTTGGTTTTCATGGCATTGATTTCCAGTCCTCTGTCCTGACAGAAGTCCACAAAGGCATCAAGTATCCTTTGGATGCCCATGGGAGTTTTGGATACCAACAGCGTGTCGTCCGCAAACATTATTGCGGGCACACTGTTGCCATTTAGTTTGGGGGCATCTGTATAGTCAGTGGCGTTCAGATGGGCGATTACCCCGTTGACAAAGAGGCAGAACAGGGTCGGCGCCAGCACACAACCCTGTCTTACCCCCCTGCCCACGGGGAATCTCTCAGTCAACTCCCCCGACCTCCCACACCTTACCCTGGCATAATTGTTGTGATGCAGCCTCTGTAAGGTCAATAAGATGTCTGGTGGTACGCCCATCCCTGCCAAAATGACCCAGAGTTTTCCCCTGGGCACGAGGTCGAAGGCGGCTCGTAGGTCCACGAAAATCGTGTACAAACTGCCACCCTCGAACCTCACTGTCTTCCAGTAAACCAGGTCCAACCTAAAGACCTGGTCCACAGTCGATACCCCTTTCCTAAAGCCTGCCTGGTATGGACTGAGGGCACCTGCCTCCTCAATCCATTCCTGAAGCCTGTTCAGGAGGACCCTGCCGAACAACTTCTGCGCTACGTCGATCAGGCTAATTGGTCTGTAGTTGGCTGGGAGGAGGGGGGGATCCCTTTTTATAAATCGGGACCACCTCAGCCCCCAGCCAAGTACTAGGGATTTCCATCCCTCCGAGAATGCCATTAAAGAGAGCAGCGAGGTAGGGCGCCCAGACGGTGGGCTCCTGCTTGTACAGGTCTCCCGGTAGCCCGTCCAGCCCAGGGGCCTTCCCTGAAGCCAGGCCTGAAATGGCAGCAGTGACCTCCCTCAGTGTTATTTGGTCCGCCTGAGAGTCCTGCCTCTCTGGTTCATTCGCCACAGGGAGTTCTCCGGGCTCAGCGCTATATAGGGACTGGAAGTGGGCCTGCCACACTCCAGGAGCTATATTAGGCTCCACGGCCGAATGTAAGGCCCCTGATCCCCCGTTCACCATTCTCCAAAACAGGCGTTGGTCTTGCACTGCTAGGGCCTTGGTGAGTTCTTCCCACTGGCTTTCCTCCCATTCTATTTTAGCCTGGGCTAGAAGTTTCTTGTAGGCATGCCTGCATTGCTTAAGGCGTTCCCCTCCTTTGCCCTCCTTTATTACTCCGAGGAGTTCTGTTTTGGCCCGTCTACAGGCCGCATTGTACCATTGAGTTCTGCCATGGCACCTAACTCTTGTCTTCCGGACTTTGCATGTGAAGTGGGGTGCCGCAATTTTTATAAGGTCATTGTGGGCATCAGACAATTTGCTCCTTATGTCTATTTTACTTGCCACACTATCAAGGTCCCCCACAATTTCCAAGATAGGGGTAATCTCTGCATAGAGCATCGGGAGTTTGTCCTTTTTTGTGACCATTTGCTCCCACCTGAGTCTTCTCCTGCTGTTATCTATGAGAAGCATGGGGTGGTTACCTTCTTCCTGGGTCGCTAAGCCCTGGGGCGCTGGATGAACAAGGTCTAGCTCAAGGGCATTGTGATCACTGTCCAGCCTGTCTATTACCCTAAAATCTTGTATAGTAGACCACCTCGCTAGTTGGACCAGAACATAGTCCAAGTGTGACTCTCTTCCCCGGCGGTTGTATGTATTTTTGCCTGGTTTGTCCAAGTTGACTCTCCCATTACACGCTCTAAGCCCGTACCTTAGGGTAAGGGCAGTGATTTGCAGCGCCAGTGGGGTCCAGGCCTTCGGCGATGGAACATCAACCCCTGGTACTGCCCACCTGGCTTCTTCATCTGATAAAAACCCTTCTTGAAGGCCGGGGAGTGGCTCAAAGTGAGAATTAAAATCCCCACCCACCACATAGTATGAATCAGTCGACAGTTCAGATAAAAAGTTCGAGAGTTCATTAAAAGTCGGTGATTCTTTTGCCTTTCCCATCGGCCGTGAATAGATGTTAACCAGCAAGAGGTTTGCTTTATTTGGCCATGTTAATGAGACCACCAGGATGTCATCGGAGTTGCATGGGAGCCGTGATGCCATACAGCCCAGGTGAGCAGCAACCCATATCACAAGGCCCCCTGAGGGGCGGCCTTTACCTTCCCACCTGGCTGGGATGAAAAATGATGTGTAGCCTTGGTGTCCAAAGTCCTCTCTAGCCCAGGTTTCCTGGAACATGCATATGTCGCCAGTTTCTATATAGTTTTCCCAGGTCGGCTCTTCCAGTTTGTTTGCTAGTCCCGCGATGTTCCAGGAGATTATCCTCAGATGTTCAGGAGTGGGTGATGTCAAAGTGCAAAGATTGGAAGAGGTCGGGCCTGGCTCCTCCTGTGTTGCAAGGCCTGGGGCGAGGGCCACAAAGGTTGTAATGCTTCAAACCAGGGTGAATGAAAGCAATATTCTTGCCTCCCAGACTATAGAGAATCAGTGCACTCATAGAAATGATCCTCTGGGGAGATTTCCTTCTGTTTTCTGCCGAAAGGATTTTGATCTAATGGCTCTCTGATAGAAGTTTGCATAGGCTTGCCGGCCAGCTGGACGCGAATGGTCCATCTCTCACCTTGGAACAGTTAGCACTCGGGCTCTCCTAGACTCTGGCTCCCTTTCCGAATGAATATCATATTGAGGTGACAGCAAAGTGTGCTGGGATAGGTCAGTAGTAAACTGGACTGGATTTGGTCACAAGGGGTGGAGTTCAGAAGCAGGAAAGAGACCTGACTAGCTAAAAAATCATTAGATCAGTGGGTTTTGCTGTCCTGCATGGGGTCCTGGAAGAATTATGTTGAAAATAATCCCTGTTATACTGCTGGAGGCAACATGAAAAAACTGTTCCAGCCTCAATCCCTGTTCCCATGCCCTGCTTTAAGAATCTCTAGCTATTTTCTATGGCTGCTGCATGGACACCAAACTGGAACCATGTGAAGGGAGGGGAGAGAGGACCTTTTGGGAATCCTTTCATTTCCCTGCTTTGCCTCTCCAAACTTTGAGTGCTGAGTCAGAAGGTCTGTGACTCGAAAGCACAAGAAGCGTGCCACTATCAGGTCGAGCAATGAGAAACAAGGGACAGGGATTCTGACTCTGTCTTCTCCCATTTTCATGAGTGCAGTCCAAAAAGTGGGATGAAAAGGGTGGGGGCACAAGGGGGTGATGCCGAAGGCTCTGTCACTTAGATCCCTTTACATGAGGCGAGGCGGTGGCCCCTATAACTAAGGGCATGGTCCCTGAAAGATATGTGAATTAGAGTTCTGTGACATTGTCATCTGTCACCCATGAGTGACCTAGATTCTTACTAGATAAAGCGCCATTATAGTCTATTAAATCAAATACAAGTGTTTCTTGTACAACACACATCCTGATCTCATGTGTGGATGGTTTGTACTGTTGCAACGAAGAAAAGGAGCCCCAGTGAAATACAATATTTGCCAAGGATCAAACAATTTGGTTAATGGAGGAAGCCTCGCTTGATCTCACCTTTTCTACTTTTAAGTTGTTCAGTTCAGCCACTAGATAGGCATCTCTCCGTCTTCTTTTTGAACATCAACGGGTTATGCTTTATTATACTCTCAGACACCCTCATACTGTACACGTGATACAAATTACAAGTGGAAAGGCTACTTTATGCTGGTTAAACTCTCACCAGTCCTCACAAAACATGAACCTGGTTGACCTTCCAAGCGCATTAACACAGGAATTCCCTAACAATCTGTTTTACATACTTCTAAGACCCTTTCACTATTGTGAACACGGTTTTCTAAAAGCGAAATCCCACTGGAAGTGCGTCACAGCTGTGGTTAAAAAAACTCATAAACACTGTGACATCCTCCAGTTCCACTGTGTCACTCACAGGACTGTCGGCCGCCACTACACGTAACACAACAGTCGCATTTCCACGGAAACATCGGCCTCGTTGAACTTCTAACTAAAACAACACTGTTTGAACCGAAACAAGCGTGAAGAATTGGTCCTTGACGCTTCCAAGAGACAAGACTGCAAGATGAAAGGGACGCACTTCACAGTGCATGGCGGGGCCTCAACAGGACGAGTTCAAAGCAGAAAGACACCACAAACAAGGCTCAGGTTTCCTGCTTCCCTAGATGCATTCAAAAAGAGAGAAACTGTGAAAGATTTGACAGCCCCTGACTGTTTCAGTGTGCCCAGCTCTGCCTCAGGCGAGAGGTTAAACAAGAGGAAATGCATTAAATAAGAGAGTGCATTTTAGTCGGAAAGGGTACAAATTGAAAGGGCGCCGATTTTCTAGTTTGCAAAACTGCAACCTATAATTAAAAGAACGCACCAGAAGAAACGGCACTAGAGAAGCTTATAAGGACGTATATAAAAAGAAGACGGTCCTTCTTTTAAGAAACAATGTTTTTCAAATGCTCCTATTTTCAGCCATAAAAAAAGGACAAACTGGAAGCAGTTCGTGTTTGTGAAAGGGCATTTGAAGTATACAGAACATAAATTTATAGATGAGCGGCATTCAGTTAGCAAGATGTTTCCACCCCGGGGCCCTGAGTGACGTACACAACTCCAGCTTCACCCTCGTCGCCTATAAGGCCGCTCAGAACCCCTCGGTGAAGAAGACCCCTCACACTGAAGGCCGCCCATCTATTATTCTATACATTACCCCTGAAAACTGACGGGCTGGCACCACCACCAGCAGACACAGATTTGTGCAGCAGAAAGAAGCTACAGACCCCCTCCAGCGAAGACCCTGGTAGTACAAGCAGAAGATTAAAATGGCTTCGCACCTGGGCATGACTCACCCCCTAGGGCGTCTCACACCTTCACTCGTTACGCGTGGTAGTCAGGGCAGAGTGGCAGGCTGGTAGGGACACTGGCAGGCATAGACCTGTCCAGCACTGCACACAGGGGCATGGCCAGAGGCGGGCTTAGGAGCTTGAGAGGAAACCCTTTAGTCTCCTCCTGGGGCCAGTCCCACCGCTGGCCTCCCTCACTTCCGCTGGTCTGATGGTGAAGGCCCTCGGGTGTCTAGTAAGACAGTTGGTTGACAGCCCCACGGTTGATGACATTGTAGCTCAACTCATGAGGAATACAGGTTGGAACTATTGAAAATTGGGAGGCTTTTCAAGCAGGCATTCAGGGCAGGTCAACATGATTCAAGCAAGGCATTAAGCCTGGTGCCCAAGCATGGTTGGGGAAAGGAGAAAAATACTTGAGGGCCTGATAGTTACCCCTTTCTGAATTGCCAGGCCCCGGCTCAGGCGGAGCACTGCATTAGTGACGCATCAGAGGTCTGTGTAGTACCCGAGTTCTGTAGCTACGTAAGGAAACGTGATTGATAATTAGAAAAATGGAAGTCAGAGGAAAGAATGATGTCTCTCTATGTGGCTGGCATGGTTAGCCATCGGTCCTCATCGCCTATCCTAAAGACACTGTCTAATGTTAAAATCAATTTATGCCCCAAAATAATGTTGGTCTCTGAGCTTGATCTTTTCATGATAATTGCACCTCAGAATTAATTTGGTAAAACATATTTATGAAGCCAGACAAGTATATTGAACAGTTCTTGTCTAAATCTGGGGAAAGAGTATGTTAAGAGCCTTTGTAAAGGATTGTCTCTACAGCATGGTCACTCTTACAAGATGTCTCCAGGCCACAGCTTTTCATAAAGGCAATGCTATTTCTTTGATCCTTGCATCAAGGCATGCTTGTGGTGTCATCTGTATTTACTAGGGAACAATCTGCCCAACCCAAGCCTTCGCAGAAAAAAAATACTTTATTGAAAATATTTTGTTGTAATATATCAATCTTTAAATTGAACAACCATACTGGACTGAAGGTAGTTTAGAAGGTGAGCCCAGGGACCTATCTAAGCAAACATTTAAGAATAATAGCTAAACTTCTTCCAGTCTCCAGCAAGAGGTATTTATCTCCAACTGCTCGTCTACAGTGGCTAAAAATGGCAGCTGGTTATACCCGCTGGTCTTCCAGCTACTGGTAAACCTATCTAGTGACAATATCACAATGGAAAAGAGAAAGTAGCAATGCATAGTAAGTCCAAGAATATGCAAATAACTTTCTCCAGTTGTGATAAGTTGGCAGTAGAGTTGTAGCGGAGTACAGATAAGGCAATGGAATCATACGTAGCTCCCTGGCAACATCCAATAAAACAAAGAAAGTTGTTCTGAATTTTGAATAACTTGCTATTTGGATATCAGTTTTCTGGTGCAATCTTTCTTCTTCTGTTCTCATCAGCAAAAAGAACCCACCCCACTTATAAACAAGTTACACCACAATGGTATTTAGGCTCTCTAAACATTTTATAATTAGATTATCACAACTCCCTGCTGTGGAATGGCATTAAATTAGGTGATATGTTAACAGTGTCTCGTATCACTCGTCTACTGCTCCTAAGATATCTCAATAAAGGTGTTAATTAAGTATTTAATGGTACTCATTTACCGCCCTCAGATGGATGGAAGGCTGCGTGGCCTTGACAGATTTCAACTTATGCCGTGCATGTCACAACAGATGGGAACAGCTATCGGTGAGCCATCTTGACAGCTACATAATACCTGTAATTGACAATGCTTAGAAATGGCAAACTGCAAAAAAATACGTCATTATTGTTAACTAGGGGGCACATCTATTATTTCACGCAACGTGGCGCAGCAGAGGAACTTGCTGCACCACGTTGTGCGACAGGGAGAGAGCTGGAATGCTCTGTATTTACAAATTTACAAATTTTCATTTTTGTGCAGGAAGGCAAACCTTCCTGCACAAAAAAACCCTCAGAGGCATTTTCCTCTTTCTATGTGTGCTGCACAATGTAACAAGGCAGTAATAACGAGGAGAAATAAAGATATTTCTTCTCGTTACGCCTCTGTCAGGTAGTCACACCATTTTGCCACAAGCCCAGGTTTACAAGTCTTTGTAAATCTGTGTTTGCATCATAATAAATAGGTGGTTGCTTGAGAATGTCCATGCTCCTCCCATGAAATGCCTACCGGACGTAACGTAACACAGAGCATAACGCTGCCTTGCATTACTTTTTATTTACTAAACCAAGCCAAGCCACACAAAGTGGCTTAGTAAATGCCAAAATTATTTGATTTTGCACCTGGGCTGTGCCACAAAGGTGACAGAATCCCTATGCAAAATCACAGTAGATCTGGATTTAATGGTTAAGCCAAAAGAAGTGATCAGGGGGGCTGGCTAAAAAAGATATGATTTAGAGATGTGCTTTCGCTTAGGACGGTGGTGAGGGCTAGAATAAAGGTAGGAACCGAGATAAAAGTTGCTGTCAGTGATTATCCTCATTTTGGGGTTTCTTCATATTTGTCATTGTAATATAAAAAGCAATTTGCATCATCACACGCTCTTCATAATCACTTTAGTGCCATGTACTTCGGTATGTTTGTATTCTTCGTGCCACTCAAGTTCTGAAACAAATCTTGACCATTGGCCAACATGGCTGATCTCATGCTTTCGCCTGTGAAGATACAGAGCTGAAGAGCAATAAGAGCACAGGACTAGATACAAAAGGCAGATCAAACACGACCAGGGAAGCAAAGAGGACACGATGTTAGCTCAAGATCAAGTTTAACCTGCTCAGTGTTATCTTTCTTCGGAGAATGACTTGCATGGCCTGGCGTCCTACCCTTCAAGCTTGAGTTTTCACATCCGTTTAATCCACTTGAGATCAAGAGAGCAAGAACTGTTGTGGCAACTCGGGGCTCCACCCCACAGGCATGGAGACTGCTGGGCTTAGACTCCCACACGCTAGCATCAATCAAAAGCAACCACGTCCACCTCTGTAAAAATCCTATATACTGAACTTTTTACCATAGATTTAATTCTCTCTTTGGTGGTTTGCGTCTCTTTTCGTAAGTGCGAACCTATGATTGAGGTCAGCACTGCTCATCTGTAAATGTTACCCTTGTACCGCTGTCATTGTCTTCCATTTTGTTCGCTCTGCTTTCGTCAAGCATATTAGTAATTTCTCAATAGGGTCATAAGAATGCAGCACCGTGCTGTGGCACCTCGACATAGGGCCCCTTACCTGGGTAATTCCATGATCATTTACATACATATTAATGCCCAGTTTCTATATAATGCTTGTTGCGGAAGAGGGGTGGTAGAAATTTCTAAGAGAGCAAGCCTGGGGTAGATTAGGGAGTTGAATAGGATGCTAGAGTGAATTGCAAGGCTCCCTTTTATTAGTCAATCTGAAAGTCAAGATAAGAACTCAGGGTCCATGATCGATAAATTAGTTTCTGGTGTACCCCATAGAGAGATGGGGCTGTAATTTAGAAGCTAGAATTCTTGCCTAAAGGCTTGAGATTCCGTTGCAGGTTTCTGTCCTCAGCCCTGATGAAAGGTTTTAGGATAGATGAGGCCATGTTGAGTGTCTGTAGAGTGTTGACTAGTCTTAGCAGTGAAGAGGTCCTGGCCAGGCCCTGCAGAGCACTCAGGAAGTGCAGCGCACTCCTAGCTGGGGAGATGCTCTACAAAGTGCTCGTGAATCGCAGATGCTCGTACCCAGGGAGCGCGAGGCAATGCTTTGTAGAATGCGTGTGGAGTGTAGACACTGAAGAGCCCCCCTCACCAGTGGTGGTTCCAAACGAATGCATTCAGAGCGCTGACGAAGCGCAGACCTCCTTTGATGAAGACAGGTCCAGCCTTGGTTGTGTAGAGAGCTCGTTCAGTGCAGATTCTGACTCGACGAAGAGAGACTCAAGCACAGTTGTACAGATTTCTCATGAAAGGGAACGGCTGTGGAGAAGTGTGGCTCAGGGGTTAGAGGCGGCAGACCCGGAAGCTGAGATCGGCCCTGGATCAGGGTTCAATTCCCCGCCTCGGCGGGTCTTGGGCTCAAAATTCCACGGACTCGATAATTCTCGCTCCGGTGCCTTCTCGACTCACGGGTTCACACTCTGCGACTCTGGGCAATAGCTTGCTTAATCTCCACAACGGCCCCTTGCGGCGGGATGCCTGGCTTTCACCTTGTGGATACCCTGCCGGGGTTATCTCACAGGGGAATACCAGGACGGGTTCCCTAAGCAAGCGCCGGGAAACCCACTGTGGGTAGCTGAGCGCTATATAAGTACAAATACATTTACATTTACATTTTGTCCTGGAGAGGCCCGGATACGGCCAGAGTGCTCTTGAAGTGCAGTCTATGCAAAGTATGAGTGCAGGGCAAAGCCTTCATCGAAGAGAAGAGTTCCAGGCACAACTAAGCAGAGTGTGCATGAAGCACGTACATTCCTTTGATAAGCAGAGGTTTAGGCATGGCTATGCAGATAGTACATTTAATGCAGAACCTCTATGGAAGAGTGGAGGCCGAGGCGCAGCTATTAACAGTGCGCACGCAGTGCATAGCTTCCCTTAACCAGTAGAGGCATAGATGTGGCTATGCATGGTATGCATAAAGTGAAGACAATCTATCAATAAGTAGAGAAACAGGGTTTGGTATGTAGAGAATACACGAAGTGCAGAGCCACCATCATTGAGGAGAGGCTCAGGTGTAGTTATGCATAGTGTGCATAAAATGCAGAGCCTCCATCAATGAGCAGAGGTCTATTCGTAGCTATACATAGTGTGGCTAAAGTGACGACCCTCTACTGGTGAGCAGAAGCCTAGGATTGGTTATACAGAGTGTGAATGAAATACAGGACCTCCATCAGCAATAAATAATCAGATGGGTTTCTCTTGATGCGTTATGCATTGGCGCCTACTCAAGTATACGTAGTGTATTTAGAAAGTGACAGTGTGAAACGGTGCCACAGGCAGGGGGATAACCCTGAACGCCAAAGGTAGACACAGGCCTCAGAACAACAGGTGCAGGTTGCCTGTGCATACGTGAAAAATAAAGCCAGAACAAATTCTGCAAATCCAACATACAACAATAACAGTAGTCCAATGGTGCGTTTTGTTCTTGGTTTAATGCCAATATGATGCCCAGCCAACACGTGTTTCATCAGGGTGATGGACCTACGACTTCAGGGCTAAGAGGGCTGAAAGGCAGGGAGGGGATAATATCTCTCCACTGGTTGTACTTCCATCCCGGCTGGTAGGGGTGAGTAACTACAAAGAGCAGAGTATCCAAGAGTGTGTAGCTATGTACCATACAATGCACGGGTATTTACATCAGAAGGGGAGCAGCGAGTACGCCGACCGAAACCTCGGACACTGTTGGATACTGTACTCTTTGGAGTTACTCACCCCTTCCAGCCGGGACGGAAGTACAACCAGTGGAGAGATATTATCCCTCCCTGCCTTTCAGCCCTCTTAGCCCTGAAGAAGTTGTGGGTCCATCACCCTGACGAAACACGTGTTGGCTGGGCATTGTATTGGCATTAAACCAAGATCAAAACGCATCATTGGACTACTGTTATTGTTGTATGCTGGATTTGCGATATTTGTTCTGCCTTTAGCCTTCATCAGCAAGTAGACGCCTAGGTACGCTTATATATACTATGCAGCGAGTGCGCAGCCTCAATTGATGAGGTAAGGCCTAGGTGCTGCTATGCATAGTGTTATTGAAGTGCACAGCTGCCATCGTTGAGTACAGGCCCAGACACTGTGGGGCCTCTTAGCCAGGGAATGACCAAACAAGCCAACTTAGAGCAGCAAGGAATGTTGATCCCACATACGACTCTTTCAGACTACTATTGAAAGACATGGGGAGTGCCTACCCGTGCATCGCTTGCATGGAGATGACTTGGCCAATCATGGGTGGAGGAGCAGGCAAGCTTTGGGGTGAGTCCTGTTTTTGACATCCTTCCACTTCCATTAGTAAGATAGCACGGATTCCAGGCAACGCCAACTCAGCCTTTCATCCACCTGAAATCCACTAAACTGCATCCCGAGGAAACCACCTCTCGCCATGGCCCAGTAGCGCCACCAGCCAGAGTTTGAGCCCTGAGGTGCTCAGTAGAACATCAGCTGCTTTTCCGAGACATCTCATGGTCTCAAAGCCTTACAGAATCTGAAACAGACCATGAAATACCTTCATTCTGGACTACAGAATGAACTGCTTGGTTTCATTGCATACATGAATTGACTTCTGCTCCAGCGCATTGAACCCAATAGCTCCCGTTCCATTTGCTGTCCCGCCTTTCCTCTTTTGACTCCAATCTTTTCGGGTCATATCTCAGGGAAGATTAAGTCAGCTAGACCCTGGCTTTCTATAACTTTTCACTGTGTGTTTGTTTTGTCAAGCATTGAAAGTGATATAGCTCCCAAAGTCCTATGTCGCAGTTGGAACCCTCGTGGCGCAGTGTAGAAAATTAATAGTGTGTTGGCTGAGACGTCTCAGAATCGGGGAACCTCTGGAATCGAACAGTGGTCGCCGGCGCCCCTTGTCACTAGGGCAGGACTCCAAGATTGTGTTGTTAAAGTAGACTAAACCGACCCTATGGCACATCAATTAATGCTTTTTTAATGCTGCAACTCTGGGCAATAGCTTGCTTAATCTCCACAACGGCCCCCACAACACTGGGATGCCTGGCTTCACCTTGGGGGTGCCCAGGAGGGGCATCTCACAGGGAGAGACAGGAAGGGTTCCACAGCGTTATACAGCGCCGGGACGCCCCGTTGGGGCAGTTGCGCGCTTTACAAAATACACTACATATTATATACATTTTACTTCCGTCCAAGACAGCCTACAGCCTGGGGCACTTGGGTCTGCCCACTTCAGCCTTTGGCCCTCTCCCACTGTGAGGGACAGCATCTTGCCTGATCACAAGAGATCACCTGTCTAAAAAAATGCTCCAAGACCAGAAGGCTAATATTTTGCTTTTCCAATGTCTTTTCTTACTATTTTGTGTGGGTTTTTTTTCACTCGTGTGTTTTAACTACGCCTTCAGGTTACATCTAATTAAATCCAATAATGCATTTTCTTTGCTCCACTGAGAATACCATTTTTCCTGTGATGCACATTAAAAGTAAAAAGGGTTTCTATAAGTGTGCTTAAATGCGGAGCCTCGCTGCTGGGCCCAGGCAGGGCCCAGGCAAGGCCCTGCTTAATGCACTTCAAGTGCAGAGTGCTTTTGAAGTGCAGAGCTCTTCTCACACACTTAAGATCCTGCCTCTGGAGTCAGTGTTTGCTTTTCATCAGCTCTGACAGAACTCAGCATGTCGATTGTTGTTGTGCAAACACCACAAGTCAAGCTACACGTTGCCTCAATGTTTGATTCCAAAGTGATTGCAAATAATTGAAAATCCAACTTCTGTCGCATAAAGTGGGAAGCGCCGTGGGTACCAATCACGGCGGTTTTTCAGCCCAGATAGACACACTCGAGAAGGCTCTTGGATCTGGCTGCAAGTATGGCCAACATCTCCCACCATGGGAGGTGCTGGAGGGCAGCAGTGAGCAGATCCCGGATGTGTGCCTTCAAGCTGTGGCTTCTTGTGAACCGCTGATGGCGGTGTGGGGACCTCATCTGTGAAAGCTCCTTAGCCTCACTAGCTCAAGGTTCAAGATGTTAGCCTAAAAAAAAAAGACACCAAAACAATTCCACGAACGCAATTAAAATAATAGACTGCTAAGTAAACGTATTAAAGCACAGAAATCCATAGATGAGCCTAAAACAAGTCAAAAAGCAATTAATGTAAATCTCCATCGTTATCAGTCGTGGTTGGGGCACTGGAATTATGCGGCAGAGGAGGACCAAATTATGCGGCACTGTGGAGTAAATTGTACATCAAGAAAAGGCAAATTATGCAGCTTAATGCTGCACAATTTTGTGATAGCATTACTTCATTATTTTGTCATTTTTACACAGGTTATCACGGTCTGTGAAAAGGTCATTAGTACCAGTTAGACACCCAAATGGTGCATTAAGCAACAGAAAGGTGGCCAGCCCGGGTTTGCAAACGGGCTTCTACTGGTCTGCAACAGGTATTGCAGCTTTTTCAGTATCATTTAATCTGTAGGAGCTACAAACGAAAGCTCTTGTTAAAACCTGCAGGTTATGCAGCAGATGAGAGATTGTGTGGCAAATGCAGCGAATTCATAATCATTTGGAAAGGGCCACAGACGCAAAAATCGCATAATTCCAGTGACCCTGGGTATGTTGCAACAAGAGCTTGCCTTGCCGTCCTTATCTGGTTCATAATGGACATTCCTTCTAAGCATCTCCTCGCTTGTTGTAATAAGGCTGCACAGATGAACGTGACAGGGTATTATTACTACACACTCCGATTACAAAGAGTCCAAATACGTAGAATGCGGCACATGGGGGTAATTCAGAAGGTGAGGAATCCACAGGCAGATGTATCCAGAAACGTCCTTTGAGCACAGCCTTCGCGATTTACCGGTGGTATCCTCAGTGGCAGACTCTTGCTTTTTAAATTTAGAAGGAATGGAGGTACTTCATTCTGCATCCACATACAGAGCCACGTTCACAAAGACTACGAGTAGGTGTGACCAACACTTGTGGTACTCATGGCTTATTCCAGGGGTGTAACGTAGCCCCCTGCAGCACCGGGCCACTCCCCCATCCATTCAGAGGCCCCCCATTCAAACCTGGGCCAATACATATCATCACATTCTGCAAGGGGGGGGGGCGTCAATTCCAGTTACGCCACTGACTTACTCGTCAATTTCAAGAGTAAACCTAGAGTAAGTCACAGCAAAATCTTTGTGAATTGGGCCCATTGCCTTGAACTTCCTTAGGAAGGGCGGATTCAACGAGAGGTGGTGAGGGTGGGGGAGGACTGGACGCCCCGAGCCATTGTTGTAGATAAGCAGTGGCGCTGGTTTTAAAAGCATTCCTCACACCGTCTTCATCACGCCACGCCTAACCGAGGGTGGGGAATCAGCCCGGGTGAACACAAACGTAAATAAGATCGAGAGTGCCATATATGCACTTCGCTGCCCAGCAGACGCGTCATCACCCAGGAGCCGGCCTGAAGGCTGCAGCGACCTCATCCGATGAAGGCAGCGCGCGCCCTGAATTCAGCTCCAATCCCATCACTGCCAAATCAAGTCAAAGCGCCTGGACCAATCGACACATTTTCACATAGAGTAACTCTATACGTCCCCCCCACACCCACGTCCTCTCGATACGTGTAGAAGCGGCATCTTTATACCGAGAACACCCCTCGCCTGGAGTGGTGCAGCCGGGGCCTTGGTTTCAGGATTCTGAAAGAGATGGCACACGTTTCTCAATGCCACGAGGTACTAAGACATCTCAGCCTCCATACAGGCACTCACTAACGTGCACCTTCTGCACGATTTTTAGGGCAGCATGTGATAAAAATTCCAATTCACCAGTTACAAATACTTTCTACCAAAAACATCTTCAACAAGTGGATGTTTGTACTTTGGACTGTAAACGAAACTGAAAAGGATGGGCAATTATACGGAGTTAGTTAAAAAAAATGATAGCCATAGCACAAAGTGACAACAAAAAGGCGAAGTTAGTAATACTTCACCACTGATTCTCCCTTGCATCACGTGCCAGCTGGCCCCATGATAGGTCTGTGCTACCTTCAGGCTGTTCTGGCTTTTTAGCTTCACGCTCACGGGATACAGTTTGTGCCCAATGCTTACAATGTTAAAATGAAAACTACAAGTCCCAGAATACAAAATGCGCGGGGCCGACAGCAGCGACTTTCTGAAAGTTCCACTCTAGACCTTGGGCCCGTGGCAGGTGCGTCAGGCGCTTCCCGTCTCTCTCACCTCATCCTAACACCCCTCCACTGGAGGGTACATTCATCACCAGACCTCGGCCTCTCCTCGCCGCCTGCAGCAGGACTGTACCAACCCGACCGACGCTTGGGGGCGCCTGGGTACTCGGGATATTTCTGTGCTTCCTCTGCCTCGAGGGTGTGAAACTGGGAAGTCGGAATATATCCCAGGCAACATGGCTTACAGTGTCAGATCATTGAATGGATGTAAAGGAAATAGGGGAATTAAACCACGCATGGGCCCCACGAAAGGAGGCAGGGCGTTTCAGGTGACTGATCGATATTACTGAAAGAAAGGTTCTTTAATCCAAATACTATGTATAAGGCATGTGCGACATGACTATGATGACAAGCTCGGGTGTAACTTGCCCAGGATCACGCCGTGCAGCAAGCAAGGATATAAACAAATATATATTTCCATAACATTAAAAATCCATAGCAATGTAGATTCTTCAACAAAATTGAAGATTTATTGGCTCTGGTGGCGACAAGGCGGCCAGGCACATATTCAAAGGAAGTGTTTGTGGTCAAAGGGAAATATTCAGTAATCATATTTGAAGTGTGATCGGAGACATGGTGATGCTATGTCTCCCTGAGCGTCTGCAGCATTTCTTTATAAAAATACGTCCGCCCCCCTGACAACGCTGGTATAGCATCATGGGCACGGTCAGGCTGAAGGGTTAGTGGCCTTCAGCAGGACGTCTTGGAAACTGTTACATTGGGTAATAGTAAAACCTGTTATTTGCAGTGGGAAAAGACAGAGCTGTGATACATTAAAGCACATTATTACGCGGATAAATCGTGCAGAATCAGGGTTATTTAACATAGCGCCACAAATATCAGGGATGAATTTGTGCTAATTAACATGACACCCTGATCACTAGGGCACAGCCTGCTGTTTAGCCATCCATTCGGTTAAATAATGCTCTATGGCATGTACCGGTATTTAACAGGCAGGCCAGATAAACAACTCATTGCATCTGTGGTATTTAACATAACACAGGCAGCTAATTTTGAATCTACACTATTTAAGAGGGCATCCGGAAGAATGCAGTAAATAATATTTAGCCGACTGTCCGGACACATAGTGCTGAATATGCGCAATTTAACAGTACATCCGGAAGAATAAGGCAGACCGCTGCTCTTTTTAATAGGACATTACGATACATAGATGCTAATATTTTAAGGGGTAATTGGATGTCAGGGTCCGTCATGTTTATGTGGATTTTAAGCGCTACGTCTGACTCCGGCATTATGGTGCTATGGGAATTTACTTATACCAGTTGCCGTCAGTCTAGTTATCCCTAAGCTTTGTGCCTCAGCTCGTGCGACACCTTGATAGGCCCACCTCTCTTTCCCCGTATACTTAAATGCAATGTACTGATGCGGATTAAACATTATATTTTAAATGTGCTTTATTGAAACCACCTAACACGTGGAGTTTGACCAGAGACACGCAGTACAGATACACACTACGGCAGGCGTCGAATGAAAAGACAGTCTTCTGTACAGAAATACTTTACATATGACCGACATTCAGCTACAAAAGGTTTATCCAATATACTACTAGCTGGCAAAGGTGCTCCACATTAAATATCAAATAAATAGGTGAAAATTGGAGGATTTCACTCTCTCCCATCCTTAAAGCGACGTCCTCGCTTGGTAACAAGATTGCGAGGACTCGGCGCGGAGAAGCACACGAGAGGCTACATGTTGGCGCTGCGTACAAGCGTACTGGAATGAAATATATATACCTAGAACATATGCAGGCAGGGTATCGAGCTTTCACGGAGTGTGTCCGCAGTCTGGGTGCAGTGCAAACTCACATGGAGCACACACAGCACGTGTGGATGCGTAGCAGGGTACTGTGTACGAACAGGCACGGTGTGCATAGAGATAGATCACACCGATTATAGAGACAGCACGCACGGAGGGTGTAAACAACACAATAAGATCACCCTATATACTACTCGGGACATACGTCTGCGGATAACTCACAGTACAAAACATCAGGCTTGTGGTATGCAGACAGAGCAGACGGCGCAAACACACACAGGAGGCTGCACGTACCGCAATCGCAGAAGGCTCACGCACACAGCGTGCATAAGGTATACCTACATAGCAGATGACGAAGTGAATGTACACACAAACTGCGCCTACAACAGTAAATGCATTCATTTGGAGAACACACACTTAAAGAGTATACAAACCATGACGCACGCCTGCGGGCATAGTCACAAATAGGCACGCATACAGTCTGCGAGTACAGCAGACGCATGCACACAGCAGAAGGCAGCCTGCATAGAAAGACACGAGTGAAGCGCACACGCAGGGACATTCACAGTGTCCACATGCACAGTGCGGGGTCACAGCTGACGCGGCGCTCGTGCAGGATGCACTAGTAATAGTATGCGTTGTACACAAATAACACACAGGGGGCCTTGCTGCCGCAAGCACAACCACGCACGCCCGGCCGCTGCTGTTGGGACACTAAAGGGGACCCCCTCAGCCCGAGACTCCAGCTCACCCACCTACACCCTAAAACACACCGCCCACCCCTGGCGCCCGCTCGGCGGCACACACCCGTCTCTGGTCTGGTGCTCGGGCTGCAGCGGTTCCTCGCCCGGTTCACTCAGGCTGGCCTCTCCCCGGAGTCTGCTCTCGCTCCTCCACAGAGCCCTGCCTGTCACTGGCCGTCGAGCTGCACCCGGGGAAGCAAGGCATCCTTGGCGCACAGCACGTGCCCAGCCAATCAGCGGGCGCGCGGGAGGCAACAACGCGCCACCCCAGCCAATAGGCGATCGAGCTCCGCTCGGCACACATCCCTTCACCTGCAGCCTGAAGGTGCTGATGCACGAGCACCCGGCAGGGGCGCCACTGCGCCCAGGGCGGCGGTGGCACCACACCACCTCGGCTCCCCAAAGACAAACGCTACTCCGGCGAATATAAAACCGTCTACACTAGACCAGTGGTTCTTAACCTTTTGAATCCGTTTAGCCTCCACCCTTAATCTTCACTGGAATCCGGGGACCCCACCCAACTCATCATAACAGGAATTCTTGACCACGAAGTCATTACTGGGACCTGGGGACACAGGCCTAAGCAAAGTAGAGGAATAGAACTGCAAAACAATGCACACAAATAAATACAGAAGCATTCATGAAAACGCAAATGGGGAAAATTGCATTTAATTAACAAATAAAGAAGCACATTTTAATTTTGATGGAAAGGTCGTAATTTTTTTACATTAGTTGAGGCCACCCCTCAGCCTTATTATATTCGGTTTGATGCACTTCAAATGCTCCCACGATTCAATCTGAGGATACTAACTTAACACACAAATTCAAATTCCTTCACGTATCAGAACGTTTTTAAATTAAAAATGTTTTCTTTATTGCTGTACACTTGATTTAAAAATTGTATATTTTTTAAATTTTCTTTATTTCCGTACACTTTATTAACCTGTTCATATAATTTAATTTTGTAAGCATTGCAGACCGCCCTGAGTAGGGAGTCGTGGACCCTCACTGGATTCAAGCTAGCCTGGCTGATGAGGGGGTGATATCCCGAAAACGGTCTCATGATGCTTGTTTCTGGTCTAGTGAGGACCTGGCTAGGCAGTTCGGGCTGGACTGTTCCCATAAGGAACATGGTCATGGCTGATTTGCATGGCTGGGTCTAAACTGGAGTGGCATGGAGAGCAAAACAACATGGATTTAACCCAGATCTCTTGACTGGGGGTGAATGTTTGATTTGTTCGACATTCCATACTTCATTTGTGTCTGTTTTTTATAGTTCCAGTGGCCCTAACCACACCACTCAAACATTTTCAGTCGAGACACAAAATAATGCATGCAATACCTAATTTTAAAAGGACATGCACAATATAGCAAAGGCTTGCTGAATTCCGCTCCATGCTGTCAGGCCATGCACTGGCTGATTCAAATGATTTCAGTTCATACGACGCCTCCTTTGCACCAGCAACAAACTGATTTATATAAAAAAAAGTCAAGGGCATAGCCAAATGTACACAGGGTTATTGCAGTCGAAAAACCTCGGAATCAGAAAAAACACAGGGTTTGCGACCACAAAAACGTTTTTACAAATGTACAAAACCTATTTTGCGATTCAAAAAGTATTTCCGAGTTGCAAAATGGGCTTTTAAAATTATTACCAAATGATGATATAGAATATGTGCTTAATGGGCCTCCCTTCCAGAGTGAAATTCAGTAAGATATGAATCAATGGTTTGCAACCATAATTCCAGTCGCTAACCACTGATCAGTTACCAACTGATGGGTGGTAGGATTTTAATCTTTGCCATCTCTGTTTTGGAGACTGTGTCAGACTCGGGGGGCTTGCTTAGTCTGTATAGCCACTGTTTTTAAAAAAAATATATTGCATTGTTTTTAATAAATACTGCACTGTTTGGGAATTGATTTGACACTTGTAATCAGCGCATCTCTTACGCGCTAGCCATACTAGACGTGACACGGCTTAAGCGCTGTTTCTGGGGCATGTTTGCTAAATTTTAAAACTAACCTGAAGCCACAACTCAACTCCTATCGAGCACTCGGCCTCTGCGGTACCCGGAAGTCAGTCAGGACCGCACTGCACTGGAGTTGACGCTCTAGTCTTTTTTGGACCCACCACTAGATCACGCGCGCTGGTGAGACCGCGCAGCGGGCGCGCCGAAGGCGCACCAAAGTCAACCCCGCCAGGGCCCGAAACGCGAGCAGCGCTAGAACCCCTGGCTAAATCGTACCAGGAGTATATGTACGCAATTTCTACTAGATCTGAGAGCTAATGCATGCGCTCCCCAAAACATGCTTCCACAGCTTGATAGTAAACTAGGGGGTCACTTCACAAACTGCATGTTTAAACTTCCTGCCAATACTGGGATGTGCTCCATGGCCACAGGCAACTCAAGGAGGGGAGGGCGATACAGAGCGTATTAACAACAGAAGTCGGGGTTTCAAGGGTGCAGCGATAGAACACATTAAATGCCTGCTAGCTAATGTCCGCTCTGTAGCTAAGCACAAATACGAGCTGGAAGATCTCATCCAATTTTCTCAACCAGACTTAGTTTTTTTAACCGAAATATGAACAGACAGTACATCAGTCCCCGACTGGAATATAGCCATTCCAGAGGGCTATGCCTACCTCTCTCATGATAGAGCAACGGGCAAAGGAGGAGGGATAGCAATTATTTATCGCAACCATTTCAAAGTACAACTTAAAATGATTTCCACCCTCCCAGCGGAAGCAATGGACTTCCGCATTAAATTAAACAACTTTCAGAGCTTCCAAGGGATACTGATTTACCACCCGCCGGGAACTAGAGGGGCTTTTTCTCAGGCCCTCCTGACACTTGGAATCTTTCACAGACTCGCTCCCTCTTACGATTCTTGGTGATTTTAATTACCACCTAGTAGCAAATAACAACGCAGACACCGCTAGGCTGATAGACAATATTGAGGCTTTCAACCTTAGACAACTGATAAGTGGATCCACCCATCTGGCAGGCCATACGCTGGATGGGATTTTCACCAGTGATCCAGACATTACGGTTTTAAACCTACAAGCTCTACCACGGACAGACCATAAGGCCATTCATTTCAAACTTAAACTTACCCAGACACAACCGGGAGACCAAGCCAAAGTCTTAAAGGCATTAATCAGGCAATGGGACAAAGCCAAGGAGAGGGATTTTGAGTCGGTGCTTAATCTTTTCCCAGCAACTCTTGACTCTGATAACAACAAGGCAGCTCAGCAGTTTAACGACTGGCTAATATCAGCAGCTGATAAAGTCGTGCCTAAAAGGCTAGCGACAGTAAAAAGAGTCAAAACGCCTTCGCCTTGGTACACCCCAGAACTTAAAAGCTTGAAAGTTAATTGTAGGAGAGCGGAGCGCCAATGGCGGCAAAACTACGACAACGACATGAAAGCCCTCTATAATCACACTATTCTAGTATATAAAGAAGCAATCATTGCTGCAAAAAACAGTTTTTTACTGTAAAAATAAAGCAGGTGGGAAATTCCACCAGGGAACTGTTTAAATCAGTTAACTTGCTGGCCAAACCGCAGCAAGACAAAGCGTTTAAGCCAGATCAATCTCTATGTAACAAAGTGGTGCACTACTTTCAAGAGAAGGTAAAAGAAATATACAATAACTTCTCAATCCCTGTCAGATCGTTGGACCCAATAATGCACAATATCAGTCCACCATGCAAATTGACTTGCTTTCAGCCAATGAACAATGAAGTGATTGAAAAACGTTTACTTTCTATAAAATCAGGCGCACCTACGGATCCCTGCCCTCCCCCTAAAATGCACCAAGCAGCTCATAAGATCTCTGAAAATCTGGCCCCTATTATGAATCAAATTCTAGCCACTGGCCGTTACCCTGCAACTTGGAAAATAGCTGCCATCACACCTCTTCTAAAAAAACTAAACTCAGACCCTAGAGAACCTAAGAACTACTGATCCATAGCCAGTCTCCCTATCACTGCAAAAGTGCTAGAAAAACAACTTAACAGAGTGCTTACTGAATATCTCGACGAAAACAATCTGCTGGATCCATCACAGCATGGTTTTCGCCCGCGTCACTCGACGGAATCAGCACTAATTCTCGCAGCAGAAGAGATCTACAGAACTGTAGATGCAGGGGGAAGGGAGGTCCTCGTGCTCCTTGACCGATTAGCCGCTTTTGGCACCGTTAACCACGTGGTTCTGGTGCAGTGGCTGAGGGATATAGGAGTTGAAGGGACGGCCCTGTCCCTACTGTCCTCCTTTTTGGAGGCAAGGAAGCAGCAGCTGTTTTGGGATGGTATGAAGTCTGAGAGTTTTTACCTCCCCTGTGGAGTTCCGCAGGGATCTGCGCTATCACCAACCTTATTCAACTTGTATGTCACCCCTCTGGCTAACTTAGTAAGCAGACATGGCTTCGAGTTGGTCTCGTATGTTGATGATTCACAGCTCATTATTTCCATTACTAACCAGCCAGAGACCACAGCAATTAGATTTCACACCTGCCTCACCAACATCATGACCTGGATGTGCCAGGGAGGGGGAGTACGGTGGACCTCCAAAAACTGTTCACACTATACGTCCCCCCACGTGCCCTCAGGTCAGCCAGTCAAGGTTTCATAGAAACCGTGAGGTTCAAACGAGCCAGATGGGGGGGGGGGGGGGGCCGAGTTATAACATATTGCGCGGCCAAGCTCTGGAACAAACTGCCTTTGTCCCTAAGACATCAGCCTAACCTTCAGTGCTTCAGGAATAACCAAAAAACTTGGCTTTTTACAAGCATTTAGGCTACGGAATCAAGCATCCGAGGACCGGACCGGTTTCAAAGTAACACCTCTCATCAGCCCGGCTAGCTTGACTCCAGTGGTGTGGAGTGCCTGGGACCCACGTCTGAGCATCCCCAGCGCACTTAGGGCGGAATTTGCAAACAAAACAGGTGATGGACAGAATATGGATCAATGTCACACATTCACCCCAGTCCGAAGATCTGGGCCCAAATCCATCGTTTTTTTTGCACTCCACACCACCCTGGGTTAGACAATGGCGATATGCAAATCAGCTCTGACCCTGTGCCCCATGGGAACAGTCCAGTCCGAACTACAAAAGCCACTGGACTGTTCCCATGGGGCACAGGGTCAGAGCTGATTTGCATAAAGCCATTATCTAACCCAGGGTGGTGTGGAGTGCAAAAAACGATGGATTTAGGCCCAGATCCTTGCACTGGGGTGAATGTAAGACATTGATCTACATTCTGTCCATCAAATTGTTTTTTGTCATTTTCTCCCTGAGTGTACTGGGGTAGCTCAGACGTGGGTCCCAGAGCCTCCACACCACTGGAGTCAAGCTAGCCAGGCTGATGAGAGGTGTTACCTCGAAACCAGTCCGGTCCTCGGATGCTTGATTCCGGTCTGGGAAAGATATGGCTGTGTAGTTCGGACTGGACTGTTCCCATGGGGCACAGGGTCAGAGCTGATTTGCATAAAGCCATTATCTAACCCAGGGTGGTGTGGAGTGCAAAAAACAATGGATTTAGGCCCAGATCCTTGTACTGGGGTGAATGTAAGACATTGATCTACATTCTGTCCATCAAATTGGTTTTTGTAATTTTCTCCCTGAGTGTACTGGGGTAGCTCAGACGTGGGTCCCAGAGCCTCCACACCACTGGAGTCAAGCTAGCCGGGCTGATGAGAGGTGTTACCTCGAAACCGGTCCGGTCCTCGGATGCTTGATTCCGGTCTGGGAAAGATATGGCTGTGTAGTTCGGACTGGACTGTTCCCATGGGGCACAGGGTCAGAGCTGATTTGCATAAAGCCATTATCTAACCCAGGGTGGTGTGGAGTGCAAAAAACGATGGATTTAGGCCCAGATCCTTGTACTGGGGTGAATGTAAGACATTGATCTACATTCTGTCCATCAAATTGTTTTTTGTAATTTTCTCCCTGAGTGTACTGGGGTAGCTCAGACGTGGGTCCAGAGCCTCCACACCACTGGAGTCAAGCTAGCCGGGCTGATGAGAGGTGTTACCTCGAAACCGGTCCGGTCCTCGGATGCTTGATTCCGGTCTGGGAAAGATATGGCTGTGTAGTTCGGACTGGACTGTTCCCATGGGGCACAGGGTCAGAGCTGATTTGCATAAAGCCATTATCTAACCCAGGGTGGTGTGGAGTGCAAAAAAAGATGGATTTAGGCCCAGATCCTTGTACTGGGGTGAATGTAAGACATTGATCTACATTCTGTCCATCAAATTGTTTTTTGTAATTTTCCCCCTTTAGAGATGGAGAGCAGGGTGCCCCCTCTAAAGTATGTGAAGGAAGGGTACAAGGGTGCACCTTGGGGCAAAAAGAAGCGAATCAGAAAGAGGTGAACACTTTGCTATTTGAAATTCTGTGTCTTACCAGTGTGGCTTTTCCACTGTTAAACAGATTATAAAAGGGTAACTTGGTGGGTACTTATTGGACTAGTGCATACTATTAAAATAGAAACTATGTATACTATTGAAATAGAACCTATGTACATGAAATTGTAGCTTTAATGGCTGGTTGTTGATAATCACAAACAAAATCCACTTCACAGCTGGCCTCCTCGCTCCAACAAACCAGTTACTTACCTTCGGTAAAGCTTTATCTAATGGAGACTCCTAGCTGCAGATTCCTTACCTTTGAATTTCCCAGGCGTCCGGGAAATTCAAAGATAAGGAATCTGCAGCTAGGAGTCTCTATCAGATAAGATGCATCAAATCAATATTCAAAGGACTTTCACCGTTTCATTGGGCGTATTGCGGCCATTTTCTCCTTAATTCTCTCCACCTCCCCACTCTTATCTTTCTACATGTACACTTAACAGGCTAGACAGTGACTTCCAGTTATGCAGACTAGAAGAAATGGAAGGGCACTGGAGGAGGACAGAGATTCAAAGAGGGCAGTATAAAGGGAGAGAAGTGAGGTACAGAGACATATGAGGTAGAGAGAGACAAAATGTAATGAGAGAAAGATAAGGTAGAAAGATAAAGAGCGAGAGGGGGTAGATAGAGGAAAAGGTAGGTAGGGAAAGAGAAAGAACGATACGAGAAAGAGGTAGAGATATAAGTAAGGTGTTAGAGTTAAGGCAGAGGGATAGCTAGAGGTAGGAAGTAGAAACTGTAGAGAGAGTGGTGTACACAAAGGGTTGAGGTATGGAGAGAAGTAAAGTAGATAGAGACACAGAGTTAGAGAGAGGTAGACGGGTGGAGAGGTGAGGTAGAGAGACTGAGGTGTGTTAGAGAGAATGGTAACATGAGAAGATAAGTTTGCACAGAAAGGCAGGTCGGATAGAGAGAACAGTGAGGCAGAGATGAGGGTAGCCAGATAGAGACAGAATGGGTAAAGGGTAGAAAGAGATGGGATGTAGAGAGAAAATAAGTGAATCAGAAATGTGAGTAAATGTAAATGTGAGTGTACTTGTAAAGAAGACCGCTGGGGATCCCGTCCTGGTTTTCCCTGTGAGATGGTCCCTTTCTGGGTATCTGCAAGGTGAAAGCAGGCATCCCTGGCGTCTGTGGGGGGCCGTTGTAGAGATGAGGCAAGCTTAATGCCCAGAGTTGCCGAGTGTGTTCTCTGGTTAGAGTAGGCACTGAGGCGAGAATTATCGAGTCCGTTTTGACCCTGGTCACAGGGTCGGGAATTGAACCCTGGTCCCGGGCCGTTCTCTGCGTACGGGTCTGCCGCCTCTAACCAGTGAGCCACACCACTCCACCAAGACAGTGCTGAGGCAGAGACGTGTGAGGTTTATCCAGTGGCAGAGAGGGGGAATTTGAGTGTGGTAATTATCAGTAGGGAGAAGTAGAGGGGGTGAGGTAGATATGTATCAGGAGGTGGAGAGAGGGAGGTAGGGCGGGTGAGTTGACCAAGAGAGGGATGTAGGCGAGAGATAGAAAAAAGTGGTCGTGCATAGGTAGGGTGACATGGACAAGGTAATGAGAGATGAAGTAGAAGGAACAGAGGTAGAGGAGGAGAGGAGGAGGTCGGAGGTAGTGTAGGAATCGTAAGGTACACAGATTAAATAGAGACAGAGGTTACATAAAAGATGCGATAGTGAGAAATTTGAGTTAGAGAGAGAAAGGAGGTAACTAGTTCAAGTTCATGGATTTGTATAGCGCACTACTCACCCAGAGGGTCTCAAGGCGCTTGGGAAAGGGGGTTCAATTTTTGTCGAATAGCCAGGTTTTAAGTTCTTTTCTGAAGGAGATGTGATTTTGAGTAAGGCGGAGGTGGGTGGGGAGTGAGTTCCAGGTCTTGGCCGCCAGGAAGGAGAAGGATCTGCCACCCATGGTGGATTTTCGGATGCGCGGGACTGCGGAGAGGGCTTGATTGGTCGATCTGAGTTGGCGGGTGGGTGTGTAGAAGGTCAGTCGAGTGTTGAGGCATTCGGGTCCTAGTTTGTAGAGGGCCTTGTGTGCGTGGGTAAGAAGACGGAATGATCTAACAAGAAAGAACAGTTATCCCTTATCTACCACATAATTGAAAAAATGCAGTTGCTACAAAGTGGGTGACAAGAACAAGACCATAACTTACAATATTACAACAAAGTATATATTATTTATTTCATTTTTATAAATATATGCTCCACAAATTTACTTCAAGTAACATTGTTTCAGAAAATTCATCAGACATAATTAAATTTATAATTTTTATACAGACAATTTTTATACATACTGAAGAAGAGAACACAAGAATCTAACTACGCATGCAAATCAGTCAAACATTTATGACAAATCAAATAATTAAAGACAAATACATATGAAATGACCCCTGGAAAAAAGAAAGAAAGTAACAACCGACCACATTCATAACAATCTCCACATTACCACTCAAACTACACACATTCTCACAACATTTAAAACACGGAAGAAAAATCAAGAGTGAAGGTCTCCATAGTCAATGGGAGACCCCGCACTTGGTCGACGCGTTTCGGCGGCTCAGGGCCACCTTCTTCAGGACCACTTCCGTTAAAGAAACCCAAATGTCCAGGGGGTCTACAATATAAATAATCACATTGTCACCAAAAAGAAATAGTATATATTTCACATAATTAGAAAACAACAGTAAGACAACCCGATGAAAATGACCAGCATGACATGAGGAAATACAATCAGACAACACAGAATACTAGATACATGTGAAAACAACAGTAAAGGAAAATTTAAAGCATACATGGATTAACCTGTAGGGCATGTAGTAATCTATACCATGTGATCTTATTAAAAAAAACGAGGGTAGACAGCCCCCTCATACCCTGCATTCTTATAACCTACAAACTAACATTGATGTGAATAAGGAGTCCCATCAATAATAATCATAAGGGTATGGATACTTACAAAGAGGAGCGAGGGTTGACACTATTGATGGCGATCTAGTGACGCAATTCAATTATAAATATCCTGAGGGTAGTATGACATCTAAAGATGATCTACAGAGAGAATATGCAAAAGGCCATACTATAAGACAAATGGGTAAAATGTCTCTCAATACAAGAGGTTATCACTGTGTGTAAAAACGGCTCTTACCCCTGTATAGATGGCTGCAGGAGTAAATCGGTTGTTATAAGAATCCTGAGGTAAGATTAGTCCTTGGCCTTCTATTTATTGATAAAAAACCACCAATAGTTGGGTCCCAGCTGAGAGTAAGAATAGAAATAAAGCGAACTAAGTGAAAGAATCAATAGTAATTTTTTACTGTCTACATGGCTCTAAACCAGTTATTACAACACTTACCTCTTTTAGGTAAAAATTATGTCCATGAGGTATTATTGTTCTATTTCGAATACTGGGAATGTTGCATCCAAGCTATGGCGCATCCTAATAATATAGAAGTAAATATACAAATCTTAGAAAGCTGATGTGCAATGAAAGACTTGATGATATTTTAACAACAGCCGAAAAAGAACCCGAGTTGAGCCTATGCGATAAACGGAAGCACACAAATACCAACTAGTGAAGTGTTAAAAAGATAAAGAGAAGGGGGCGGTTTGAAACAAAAAACATCCCTATAGATAATTATACATATGGTGTAATACGGCTTGACACTGATCCAGTAAGCACATACGCTGGACCCTGATCAGAGTTGGAACACACAGCCCCATCAGCCTCAAACCGGCGTATTAGATTTAAAAACGCCACCCGTAATAAGCGTCGTTCCTATGACCCAAGTACTGCCGCTTACCTGCTAAAATATGAGACTCGACTTCCATGTGACCGCATCGGGTGAAATTTCAAACGCCGGGAAGGAATCTCCGGCATTCGTCCACTCATTTTAAACTATCGCGCAAGAACGAGATATCGCGATAATACATGTATCACAGGAAGTGTAAAGAATAACCTTCCTGAATAAAAATAAAGGACGTACTCAAGAGACACCATGTTGGAATGGGTATTGAATTGAATCACTGTACGCGGCACAATAATAGATTGAATCAAGCCCAAGTAAACAGAGAAAATATATTTTAGATGTAGGATCGAAACGCCAGTAAGATGAATTACAAACTTAATCACGGTTCGCATATGAGTGGATGCTACGCAAAGAGATGACAAAGTGTACACGTAGTGAATGCATAACACACACTGGCGTGGCGCCATCTTGGAATAGGCATCCAAGCATGGAATGCAATGTGTTCAAAACATACATAAGATGAAAAACGATAAGTGCCAAGATGATAAACTGAGCTCCCATAAAAGTGAATTGAGTAGCCTCAGTAATGTAATGCCGGCAAGGGAGACAGAATAGAAAAACATCTATTTGCAATGGAAAAAACAAAACCTCAAATAAGGGATGATATATGTGTAAATATAATCCCTATAGAATGAATATAAGACATAATATAATACAGCACAAAATTGATCAACTGTATTAAGGGAAAAAAAGAGAGTCTTTTAGATACAAAATGGAACACAATTTAGGGGATGATGAGGTATCAAGAGAAAGGACCCCATAGTATTAACAATCTTAATTACAGAAGAGCAATTATCTAGTGACATACCAGTTAATATCTTCGTTGAGGCCACGTTTAACGCTATCAAAATGGAAAATCCAAAATGTTTCTCTTTTTTTGCGAGTGACTTCCACTGGTTGTCCTGGTCGGGGTTGAACCTTTTCAAGGATTGACCATTTAAGATCTTTTTCACTATGGTTCATGTCTGCACAATGTTGTACTAATGGTGCTGGCAATTTCCTGGTTCTAACCGCAGACTTGTGCTCACTGAATCGTAAGCGGAATTCGCGACCAGTTTCTCCTATGTAGGCTAATCCACAACTACAGAACAGAATGTATATAACATTGTTACTGCGACAGTTGGAAAGATGCTTAAACTTGATTTCCTTACCATTGTATGAGATGCCGTCTGATACAATGGCTGCCTCACAAGCGTGGCAGGAACCACACCTATGATTGCCTAGTATGATTGGTAGGCCTGTTATGGATGTTTGGTTCATACATTGCAATTTTTTGCTGGGACGTGAATGAACTAACATATCTTTAAGGTTCTTATTCCGTCTATATGCCACCAAAGGCAATGGTAACATAGGAGCATTGTCATCATAATTTAAAATCTTCCAATTTTTATTGATGACATTCCTCATTTTAAAATTTAGCGTGGAATGGTTAATGACGCAAGTAATCCGGTCTTGTTTGGGGCGTCTCGACCCCTGTAATAATGCCTGACGGTCATAATATTTGGCTCTCTTATAGGAGTGTCTCACAAGCCTGTGAGGGTAACCCCTTTTGAGCAGTCGTTCTTTTAATGCATCTCCATGCACATGGAAAGAAGTCATGTCCGTACAATTACGGCGGATCCGCAAGAATTCACCAAACGGTATGGATTCCCGTTGACAATTCGGATGATAACTGTTGAAGTCTAGGATCGTATTCTTGGCTGTACTCTTCCTAAATAGACTAACCTTCAGATGTCCACTAGTACCATCAATCTTGATGTCCAAAAAGTCCACCTGAGCATGGCTATAATTCGCCGTGAACTTCAGGTTTGGATCACTGGCATTAAGCCAGAGAATAAATGATTGTAATAACTCAACAGAACCACTCCAAATAAAAAAAATGTCATCTATGAAGCGTTTCCAAATAGATACATTTTCAAAAAATGGTGCCATTTCATTATAGATGTGCTGTATTTCCCATTCTCCCATGAATGTGTTGGCCACACTAGGGGCACAAGAAGCCCCCATAGAGGTCCCCTTGATTTGTTTAAAAAGGGACCCATTGTATTCAAAAAAATTGTTCATCAATACCGTCTCCAGGCACTGAAGAATAAAGTTATCAGGCCGATTATCCGGGAATCTTTGAAGTAAAGCTGAAACCGCAAGCAACGCTCGACACTGAGGAATGTTGGTGTACAAAGCCTCAATGTCGAGCGTCACCAGGATGTCAGTTACTTGATTGAATGGGATGCCCTCTATTTTCTTGATGATATCACCAGTATCACGTATGTAAGAAGTATAGTGTTGAGTTAAGGGGCACAAAAATGAGTCAACATATTTGGATATTGGTTCGGTACTAGAGCCAATAGTTGAGATAATAGGTCTCATCGGGGGGTCAGTTTCAGATTTATGAGTCTTGGGAAGACCGTAAAGAACAGAAACAACTGGGCAGGTTTTATTAAGAAAAACATATTCGTCATCACAGATGTATCCCTCCGTGAGGGCTACCAAAGTCATGTCTCGAATCTGGGCATTGAGTCTGTCAAGCTCCCTGCGTTGGGCTGGTCTATAATGATCGGTAATCGCAAGCATACCCGTCATTTTTTGATCATATGTATTTTTGTCAAAAATGGCAATACCTCCACCTTTATCGCAAGATTTAATTACGAGGCTAGAATCATCTTTCATTTTCTTCAAGGACAAGCTTTCTAACTTTGATAGGTTGAATGAGGGTTTGTACGGATTATTCACAATACGGGCAGTGTCACGCAATACACTTTGCTCAAAAATACGAACCTCAGGTCCCACCATGTCAAGTGTGGGAGTGAAGGTGGACGGAGGTTTACATCTAGATAGATTGTTGTCTTCCTCCATAGGAGCACGGTCAAGGAAAAATCTGTTGAGTCTGACCTTCCTAAAGAATGAAAAAAGATCTTCATACAACTTAAACTTGTTAAGACCTGTACTGGGAACGAAAGATAAACCTCTACTCAACAACTGTGTATCTTCAGGTCTCAGTATCTGGGATGATAAGTTGTAAATAGGTAAATCTCCTCCAGTGACCGTGGTAGAATTGGAGGTATTCCCTACCACCAGTACTGTTGATTGCGGGTTCTCACATATTGCTGAGGAGGTTGTGGGCTCATTGATTGCTGGGCTCCCTGGTCCTGCCACCTCACATTTCTTCCTCGATATGGGCCCCTGGGTAAAAAACCCCTTCCCTGAAATGTTCTCTGGGTTGATCTCCCTCTAAAGGGTCTAGAATTAAATTGACCACTGCCTCCATCTTGGTAGTTATCACCTTCAGAACCGGAGGATCCTGAATCAGAGAAATTTGTGTATCTCCTGCGTTGGTACCCATTATAGTTGGTATTATAATTACCTTGTCCTCCATCTTGGTAGTAAGTAGGGTTAAGGTATGGGTAAATTTTTTCTTTTGTGAACCATCTCACATCTTTTCTTAGCTTTTCTGTTTTTTTATTGGTAAGATAGGTATCAAAGTCTTTCATTTCTATTTGGATTTTATCCAAGCTGTTTTTAGCCTCATCAACTGCTGTGGAAGAATTTAATTTAGCTTCCAAATCATTAATTTCTTGCTGCAAAGTAGATGCCATATCATTTGCAGTTTCGATGATGAGCATCATCCAGTCCCTGGAGCAGCGGTTCGAGATGAGGGACCACCGCTCCAGGAACTTTCTGATCTCAACAAATAATGCAGGGGCATTGCGTACTCTCAATCCAGTGGGAATGACACCTTCCTTGAGATACTCAAACATGTAAAATGCATGAGATTCAATGCGTTTAAGTTTTTTACGCATATTTAATAGATTTTGCCATTCACTATTTTCAAGGTGATGTGAGGTGGTAGCCCCTGTATCTCCAGCTACTCTACCCATTAATGAGTTAAAGTCATCGTCAGTAAAGCCAAATGTTTGAAATTTATCCATGATTCTTATATGTTGGAAATTGTAGATAATCTACTACTCATATATATACACCTTAACTATCAAATAAGCCAAGTCCTAGGAAGTGTAAACCAAAAAAGGGGGGGGGGACAAGAATGAAAAAGTATAAATAATAGACAAATATATAGCCACAAAACACAAAATGCAACAAGAAAAAACAAAGAGTAAACACCTGGTCATACGGGAATGTCTACAGTTGAGATCAAAGTAGTGAAAAGGTATGTGTTAACTGCAACAAGAAACCAGACAAATCAAGAAAAAAAAACACTTTAAATCCCACGGTTAAAAAACCGCGAATGCTATTAGCAATAATGATGGGACCCCCTCAAGACTAGTACAAGCCAGGGAAGGAGGGGAATGAAATGATCTAACAAGAAAGAACAGTTATCCCTTATCTACCACATAATTGAAAAAATGCAGTTGCTACAAAGTGGGTGACAAGAACAAGACCATAACTTACAATATTACAACAAAGTATATATTATTTATTTCATTTTTATAAATATATGCTCCACAAATTTACTTCAAGTAACATTGTTTCAGAAAATTCATCAGACATAATTAAATTTATAATTTTTATACAGACAATTTTTATACATACTGAAGAAGAGAACACAAGAATCTAACTACGCATGCAAATCAGTCAAACATTTATGACAAATCAAATAATTAAAGACAAATACATATGAAATGACCCCTGGAAAAAAGAAAGAAAGTAACAACCGACCACATTCATAACAATCTCCACATTACCACTCAAACTACACACATTCTCACAACATTTAAAACACGGAAGAAAAATCAAGAGTGAAGGTCTCCATAGTCAATGGGAGACCCCGCACTTGGTCGACGCGTTTCGGCGGCTCAGGGCCACCTTCTTCAGGACCACTTCCGTTAAAGAAACCCAAATGTCCAGGGGGTCTACAATATAAATAATCACATTGTCACCAAAAAGAAATAGTATATATTTCACATAATTAGAAAACAACAGTAAGACAACCCGATGAAAATGACCAGCATGACATGAGGAAATACAATCAGACAACACAGAATACTAGATACATGTGAAAACAACAGTAAAGGAAAATTTAAAGCATACATGGATTAACCTGTAGGGCATGTAGTAATCTATACCATGTGATCTTATTAAAAAAAACGAGGGTAGACAGCCCCCTCATACCCTGCATTCTTATAACCTACAAACTAACATTGATGTGAATAAGGAGTCCCATCAATAATAATCATAAGGGTATGGATACTTACAAAGAGGAGCGAGGGTTGACACTATTGATGGCGATCTAGTGACGCAATTCAATTATAAATATCCTGAGGGTAGTATGACATCTAAAGATGATCTACAGAGAGAATATGCAAAAGGCCATACTATAAGACAAATGGGTAAAATGTCTCTCAATACAAGAGGTTATCACTGTGTGTAAAAACGGCTCTTACCCCTGTATAGATGGCTGCAGGAGTAAATCGGTTGTTATAAGAATCCTGAGGTAAGATTAGTCCTTGGCCTTCTATTTATTGATAAAAAACCACCAATAGTTGGGTCCCAGCTGAGAGTAAGAATAGAAATAAAGCGAACTAAGTGAAAGAATCAATAGTAATTTTTTACTGTCTACATGGCTCTAAACCAGTTATTACAACACTTACCTCTTTTAGGTAAAAATTATGTCCATGAGGTATTATTGTTCTATTTCGAATACTGGGAATGTTGCATCCAAGCTATGGCGCATCCTAATAATATAGAAGTAAATATACAAATCTTAGAAAGCTGATGTGCAATGAAAGACTTGATGATATTTTAACAACAGCCGAAAAAGAACCCGAGTTGAGCCTATGCGATAAACGGAAGCACACAAATACCAACTAGTGAAGTGTTAAAAAGATAAAGAGAAGGGGGCGGTTTGAAACAAAAAACATCCCTATAGATAATTATACATATGGTGTAATACGGCTTGACACTGATCCAGTAAGCACATACGCTGGACCCTGATCAGAGTTGGAACACACAGCCCCATCAGCCTCAAACCGGCGTATTAGATTTAAAAACGCCACCCGTAATAAGCGTCGTTCCTATGACCCAAGTACTGCCGCTTACCTGCTAAAATATGAGACTCGACTTCCATGTGACCGCATCGGGTGAAATTTCAAACGCCGGGAACGAATCTCCGGCATTCGTCCACTCATTTTAAACTATCGCGCAAGAACGAGATATCGCGATAATACATGTATCACAGGAAGTGTAAAGAATAACCTTCCTGAATAAAAATAAAGGACGTACTCAAGAGACACCATGTTGGAATGGGTATTGAATTGAATCACTGTACGCGGCACAATAATAGATTGAATCAAGCCCAAGTAAACAGAGAAAATATATTTTAGATGTAGGATCGAAACGCCAGTAAGATGAATTACAAACTTAATCACGGTTCGCATATGAGTGGATGCTACGCAAAGAGATGACAAAGTGTACACGTAGTGAATGCATAACACACACTGGCGTGGCGCCATCTTGGAATAGGCATCCAAGCATGGAATGCAATGTGTTCAAAACATACATAAGATGAAAAACGATAAGTGCCAAGATGATAAACTGAGCTCCCATAAAAGTGAATTGAGTAGCCTCAGTAATGTAATGCCGGCAAGGGAGACAGAATAGAAAAACATCTATTTGCAATGGAAAAAACAAAACCTCAAATAAGGGATGATATATGTGTAAATATAATCCCTATAGAATGAATATAAGACATAATATAATACAGCACAAAATTGATCAACTGTATTAAGGGAAAAAAAGAGAGTCTTTTAGATACAAAATGGAACACAATTTAGGGGATGATGAGGTATCAAGAGAAAGGACCCCATAGTATTAACAATCTTAATTACAGAAGAGCAATTATCTAGTGACATACCAGTTAATATCTTCGTTGAGGCCACGTTTAACGCTATCAAAATGGAAAATCCAAAATGTTTCTCTTTTTTTGCGAGTGACTTCCACTGGTTGTCCTGGTCGGGGTTGAACCTTTTCAAGGATTGACCATTTAAGATCTTTTTCACTATGGTTCATGTCTGCACAATGTTGTACTAATGGTGCTGGCAATTTCCTGGTTCTAACCGCAGACTTGTGCTCACTGAATCGTAAGCGGAATTCGCGACCAGTTTCTCCTATGTAGGCTAATCCACAACTACAGAACAGAATGTATATAACATTGTTACTGCGACAGTTGGAAAGATGCTTAAACTTGATTTCCTTACCATTGTATGAGATGCCGTCTGATACAATGGCTGCCTCACAAGCGTGGCAGGAACCACACCTATGATTGCCTAGTATGATTGGTAGGCCTGTTATGGATGTTTGGTTCATACATTGCAATTTTTTGCTGGGACGTGAATGAACTAACATATCTTTAAGGTTCTTATTCCGTCTATATGCCACCAAAGGCAATGGTAACATAGGAGCATTGTCATCATAATTTAAAATCTTCCAATTTTTATTGATGACATTCCTCATTTTAAAATTTAGCGTGGAATGGTTAATGACGCAAGTAATCCGGTCTTGTTTGGGGCGTCTCGACCCCTGTAATAATGCCTGACGGTCATAATATTTGGCTCTCTTATAGGAGTGTCTCACAAGCCTGTGAGGGTAACCCCTTTTGAGCAGTCGTTCTTTTAATGCATCTCCATGCACATGGAAAGAAGTCATGTCCGTACAATTACGGCGGATCCGCAAGAATTCACCAAACGGTATGGATTCCCGTTGACAATTCGGATGATAACTGTTGAAGTCTAGGATCGTATTCTTGGCTGTACTCTTCCTAAATAGACTAACCTTCAGATGTCCACTAGTACCATCAATCTTGATGTCCAAAAAGTCCACCTGAGCATGGCTATAATTCGCCGTGAACTTCAGGTTTGGATCACTGGCATTAAGCCAGAGAATAAATGATTGTAATAACTCAACAGAACCACTCCAAATAAAAAAAATGTCATCTATGAAGCGTTTCCAAATAGATACATTTTCAAAAAATGGTGCCATTTCATTATAGATGTGCTGTATTTCCCATTCTCCCATGAATGTGTTGGCCACACTAGGGGCACAAGAAGCCCCCATAGAGGTCCCCTTGATTTGTTTAAAAAGGGACCCATTGTATTCAAAAAAATTGTTCATCAATACCGTCTCCAGGCACTGAAGAATAAAGTTATCAGGCCGATTATCCGGGAATCTTTGAAGTAAAGCTGAAACCGCAAGCAACGCTCGACACTGAGGAATGTTGGTGTACAAAGCCTCAATGTCGAGCGTCACCAGGATGTCAGTTACTTGATTGAATGGGATGCCCTCTATTTTCTTGATGATATCACCAGTATCACGTATGTAAGAAGTATAGTGTTGAGTTAAGGGGCACAAAAATGAGTCAACATATTTGGATATTGGTTCGGTACTAGAGCCAATAGTTGAGATAATAGGTCTCATCGGGGGGTCAGTTTCAGATTTATGAGTCTTGGGAAGACCGTAAAGAACAGAAACAACTGGGCAGGTTTTATTAAGAAAAACATATTCGTCATCACAGATGTATCCCTCCGTGAGGGCTACCAAAGTCATGTCTCGAATCTGGGCATTGAGTCTGTCAAGCTCCCTGCGTTGGGCTGGTCTATAATGATCGGTAATCGCAAGCATACCCGTCATTTTTTGATCATATGTATTTTTGTCAAAAATGGCAATACCTCCACCTTTATCGCAAGATTTAATTACGAGGCTAGAATCATCTTTCATTTTCTTCAAGGACAAGCTTTCTAACTTTGATAGGTTGAATGAGGGTTTGTACGGATTATTCACAATACGGGCAGTGTCACGCAATACACTTTGCTCAAAAATACGAACCTCAGGTCCCACCATGTCAAGTGTGGGAGTGAAGGTGGACGGAGGTTTACATCTAGATAGATTGTTGTCTTCCTCCATAGGAGCACGGTCAAGGAAAAATCTGTTGAGTCTGACCTTCCTAAAGAATGAAAAAAGATCTTCATACAACTTAAACTTGTTAAGACCTGTACTGGGAACGAAAGATAAACCTCTACTCAACAACTGTGTATCTTCAGGTCTCAATATCTGGGATGATAAGTTGTAAATAGGTAAATCTCCTCCAGTGACCGTGGTAGAATTGGAGGTATTCCCTACCACCAGTACTGTTGATTGCGGGTTCTCACATATTGCTGAGGAGGTTGTGGGCTCATTGATTGCTGGGCTCCCTGGTCCTGCCACCTCACATTTCTTCCTCGATATGGGCCCCTGGGTAAAAAACCCCTTCCCTGAAATGTTCTCTGGGTTGATCTCCCTCTAAAGGGTCTAGAATTAAATTGACCACTGCCTCCATCTTGGTAGTTATCACCTTCAGAACCGGAGGATCCTGAATCAGAGAAATTTGTGTATCTCCTGCGTTGGTACCCATTATAGTTGGTATTATAATTACCTTGTCCTCCATCTTGGTAGTAAGTAGGGTTAAGGTATGGGTAAATTTTTTCTTTTGTGAACCATCTCACATCTTTTCTTAGCTTTTCTGTTTTTTTATTGGTAAGATAGGTATCAAAGTCTTTCATTTCTATTTGGATTTTATCCAAGCTGTTTTTAGCCTCATCAACTGCTGTGGAAGAATTTAATTTAGCTTCCAAATCATTAATTTCTTGCTGCAAAGTAGATGCCATATCATTTGCAGTTTCGATGATGAGCATCATCCAGTCCCTGGAGCAGCGGTTCGAGATGAGGGACCACCGCTCCAGGAACTTTCTGATCTCAACAAATAATGCAGGGGCATTGCGTACTCTCAATCCAGTGGGAATGACACCTTCCTTGAGATACTCAAACATGTAAAATGCATGAGATTCAATGCGTTTAAGTTTTTTACGCATATTTAATAGATTTTGCCATTCACTATTTTCAAGGTGATGTGAGGTGGTAGCCCCTGTATCTCCAGCTACTCTACCCATTAATGAGTTAAAGTCATCGTCAGTAAAGCCAAATGTTTGAAATTTATCCATGATTCTTATATGTTGGAAATTGTAGATAATCTACTACTCATATATATACACCTTAACTATCAAATAAGCCAAGTCCTAGGAAGTGTAAACCAAAAAAGGGGGGGGGACAAGAATGAAAAAGTATAAATAATAGACAAATATATAGCCACAAAACACAAAATGCAACAAGAAAAAACAAAGAGTAAACACCTGGTCATACGGGAATGTCTACAGTTGAGATCAAAGTAGTGAAAAGGTATGTGTTAACTGCAACAAGAAACCAGACAAATCAAGAAAAAAAAAACACTTTAAATCCCACGGTTAAAAAACCGCGAATGCTATTAGCAATAATGATGGGACCCCCTCAAGACTAGTACAAGCCAGGGAAGGAGGGGAATGAAATGATCTAACAAGAAAGAACAGTTATCCCTTATCTACCACATAATTGAAAAAATGCAGTTGCTACAAAGTGGGTGACAAGAACAAGACCATAACTTACAATATTACAACAAAGTATATATTATTTATTTCATTTTTATAAATATATGCTCCACAAATTTACTTCAAGTAACATTGTTTCAGAAAATTCATCAGACATAATTAAATTTATAATTTTTATACAGACAATTTTTATACATACTGAAGAAGAGAACACAAGAATCTAACTACGCATGCAAATCAGTCAAACATTTATGACAAATCAAATAATTAAAGACAAATACATATGAAATGACCCCTGGAAAAAAGAAAGAAAGTAACAACCGACCACATTCATAACAATCTCCACATTACCACTCAAACTACACACATTCTCACAACATTTAAAACACGGAAGAAAAATCAAGAGTGAAGGTCTCCATAGTCAATGGGAGACCCCGCACTTGGTCGACGCGTTTCGGCGGCTCAGGGCCACCTTCTTCAGGACCACTTCCGTTAAAGAAACCCAAATGTCCAGGGGGTCTACAATATAAATAATCACATTGTCACCAAAAAGAAATAGTATATATTTCACATAATTAGAAAACAACAGTAAGACAACCCGATGAAAATGACCAGCATGACATGAGGAAATACAATCAGACAACACAGAATACTAGATACATGTGAAAACAACAGTAAAGGAAAATTTAAAGCATACATGGATTAACCTGTAGGGCATGTAGTAATCTATACCATGTGATCTTATTAAAAAAAACGAGGGTAGACAGCCCCCTCATACCCTGCATTCTTATAACCTACAAACTAACATTGATGTGAATAAGGAGTCCCATCAATAATAATCATAAGGGTATGGATACTTACAAAGAGGAGCGAGGGTTGACACTATTGATGGCGATCTAGTGACGCAATTCAATTATAAATATCCTGAGGGTAGTATGACATCTAAAGATGATCTACAGAGAGAATATGCAAAAGGCCATACTATAAGACAAATGGGTAAAATGTCTCTCAATACAAGAGGTTATCACTGTGTGTAAAAACGGCTCTTGCCCCTGTATAGATGGCTGCAGGAGTAAATCGGTTGTTATAAGAATCCTGAGGTAAGATTAGTCCTTGGCCTTCTATTTATTGATAAAAAACCACCAATAGTTGGGTCCCAGCTGAGAGTAAGAATAGAAATAAAGCGAACTAAGTGAAAGAATCAATAGTAATTTTTTACTGTCTACATGGCTCTAAACCAGTTATTACAACACTTACCTCTTTTAGGTAAAAATTATGTCCATGAGGTATTATTGTTCTATTTCGAATACTGGGAATGTTGCATCCAAGCTATGGCGCATCCTAATAATATAGAAGTAAATATACAAATCTTAGAAAGCTGATGTGCAATGAAAGACTTGATGATATTTTAACAACAGCCGAAAAAGAACCCGAGTTGAGCCTATGCGATAAACGGAAGCACACAAATACCAACTAGTGAAGTGTTAAAAAGATAAAGAGAAGGGGGCGGTTTGAAACAAAAAACATCCCTATAGATAATTATACATATGGTGTAATACGGCTTGACACTGATCCAGTAAGCACATACGCTGGACCCTGATCAGAGTTGGAACACACAGCCCCATCAGCCTCAAACCGGCGTATTAGATTTAAAAACGCCACCCGTAATAAGCGTCGTTCCTATGACCCAAGTACTGCCGCTTACCTGCTAAAATATGAGACTCGACTTCCATGTGACCGCATCGGGTGAAATTTCAAACGCCGGGAAGGAATCTCCGGCATTCGTCCACTCATTTTAAACTATCGCGCAAGAACGAGATATCGCGATAATACATGTATCACAGGAAGTGTAAAGAATAACCTTCCTGAATAAAAATAAAGGACGTACTCAAGAGACACCATGTTGGAATGGGTATTGAATTGAATCACTGTACGCGGCACAATAATAGATTGAATCAAGCCCAAGTAAACAGAGAAAATATATTTTAGATGTAGGATCGAAACGCCAGTAAGATGAATTACAAACTTAATCACGGTTCGCATATGAGTGGATGCTACGCAAAGAGATGACAAAGTGTACACGTAGTGAATGCATAACACACACTGGCGTGGCGCCATCTTGGAATAGGCATCCAAGCATGGAATGCAATGTGTTCAAAACATACATAAGATGAAAAACGATAAGTGCCAAGATGATAAACTGAGCTCCCATAAAAGTGAATTGAGTAGCCTCAGTAATGTAATGCCGGCAAGGGAGACAGAATAGAAAAACATCTATTTGCAATGGAAAAAACAAAACCTCAAATAAGGGATGATATATGTGTAAATATAATCCCTATAGAATGAATATAAGACATAATATAATACAGCACAAAATTGATCAACTGTATTAAGGGAAAAAAAGAGAGTCTTTTAGATACAAAATGGAACACAATTTAGGGGATGATGAGGTATCAAGAGAAAGGACCCCATAGTATTAACAATCTTAATTACAGAAGAGCAATTATCTAGTGACATACCAGTTAATATCTTCGTTGAGGCCACGTTTAACGCTATCAAAATGGAAAATCCAAAATGTTTCTCTTTTTTTGCGAGTGACTTCCACTGGTTGTCCTGGTCGGGGTTGAACCTTTTCAAGGATTGACCATTTAAGATCTTTTTCACTATGGTTCATGTCTGCACAATGTTGTACTAATGGTGCTGGCAATTTCCTGGTTCTAACCGCAGACTTGTGCTCACTGAATCGTAAGCGGAATTCGCGACCAGTTTCTCCTATGTAGGCTAATCCACAACTACAGAACAGAATGTATATAACATTGTTACTGCGACAGTTGGAAAGATGCTTAAACTTGATTTCCTTACCATTGTATGAGATGCCGTCTGATACAATGGCTGCCTCACAAGCGTGGCAGGAACCACACCTATGATTGCCTAGTATGATTGGTAGGCCTGTTATGGATGTTTGGTTCATACATTGCAATTTTTTGCTGGGACGTGAATGAACTAACATATCTTTAAGGTTCTTATTCCGTCTATATGCCACCAAAGGCAATGGTAACATAGGAGCATTGTCATCATAATTTAAAATCTTCCAATTTTTATTGATGACATTCCTCATTTTAAAATTTAGCGTGGAATGGTTAATGACGCAAGTAATCCGGTCTTGTTTGGGGCGTCTCGACCCCTGTAATAATGCCTGACGGTCATAATATTTGGCTCTCTTATAGGAGTGTCTCACAAGCCTGTGAGGGTAACCCCTTTTGAGCAGTCGTTCTTTTAATGCATCTCCATGCACATGGAAAGAAGTCATGTCCGTACAATTACGGCGGATCCGCAAGAATTCACCAAACGGTATGGATTCCCGTTGACAATTCGGATGATAACTGTTGAAGTCTAGGATCGTATTCTTGGCTGTACTCTTCCTAAATAGACTAACCTTCAGATGTCCACTAGTACCATCAATCTTGATGTCCAAAAAGTCCACCTGAGCATGGCTATAATTCGCCGTGAACTTCAGGTTTGGATCACTGGCATTAAGCCAGAGAATAAATGATTGTAATAACTCAACAGAACCACTCCAAATAAAAAAAATGTCATCTATGAAGCGTTTCCAAATAGATACATTTTCAAAAAATGGTGCCATTTCATTATAGATGTGCTGTATTTCCCATTCTCGCATGAATGTGTTGGCCACACTAGGGGCACAAGAAGCCCCCATAGAGGTCCCCTTGATTTGTTTAAAAAGGGACCCATTGTATTCAAAAAAATTGTTCATCAATACCGTCTCCAGGCACTGAAGAATAAAGTTATCAGGCCGATTATCCGGGAATCTTTGAAGTAAAGCTGAAACCGCAAGCAACGCTCGACACTGAGGAATGTTGGTGTACAAAGCCTCAATGTCGAGCGTCACCAGGATGTCAGTTGCTTGATTGAATGGGATGCCCTCTATTTTCTTGATGATATCACCAGTATCACGTATGTAAGAAGTATAGTGTTCCTCGCTCCTCTTTGTAAGTATCCATACCCTTATGATTATTATTGATGGGACTCCTTATTCACATCAATGTTAGTTTGTAGGTTATAAGAATGCAGGGTATGAGGGGGCTGTCTACCCTCGTTTTTTTTAATAAGATCACATGGTATAGATTACTACATGCCCTACAGGTTAATCCATGTATGCTTTAAATTTTCCTTTACTGTTGTTTTCACATGTATCTAGTATTCTGTGTTGTCTGATTGTATTTCCTCATGTCATGCTGGTCATTTTCATCGGGTTGTCTTACTGTTGTTTTCTAATTATGTGAAATATATACTATTTCTTTTTGGTGACAATGTGATTATTTATATTGTAGACCCCCTGGACATTTGGGTTTCTTTAACGGAAGTGGTCCTGAAGAAGGTGGCCCTGAGCCGCCGAAACGCGTCGACCAAGTGCGGGGTCTCCCATTGACTATGGAGACCTTCACTCTTGATTTTTCTTCCGTGTTTTAAATGTTGTGAGAATGTGTGTAGTTTGAGTGGTAATGTGGAGATTGTTATGAATGTGGTCGGTTGTTACTTTCTTTCTTTTTTCCAGGGGTCATTTCATATGTATTTGTCTTTAATTATTTGATTTGTCATAAATGTTTGACTGATTTGCATGCGTAGTTAGATTCTTGTGTTCTCTTCTTCAGTATGTATAAAAATTGTCTGTATAAAAATTATAAATTTAATTATGTCTGATGAATTTTCTGAAACAATGTTACTTGAAGTAAATTTGTGGAGCATATATTTATAAAAATGAAATAAATAATATATACTTTGTTGTAATATTGTAAGTTATGGTCTTGTTCTTGTCACCCACTTTGTAGCAACTGCATTTTTTCAATTATGTGGTAGATAAGGGATAACTGTTCTTTCTTGTTAGATCATTTCATTCCCCTCCTTCCCTGGCTTGTACTAGTCTTGAGGGGGTCCCATCATTATTGCTAATAAGAAGACGGAATGTAATTCTCTTGTTGACGGGAAGCCAGTGGAGGTTTTTTAGGTGTCCGGTGATGTGATCTTGGCGAGGGATGTCCAGTATGAGTCTCGCTGATGCGTTTTGGATGCTGTTAGACCTGACATCATTGGCTTGAGTCTCTCCTCCATTTTTTCTGTTTTGCCTCCACTGTTTACGATGTTTTTGCTGGTATATGCTTTGGGCACTGTGCCACTGCTGATCAGTGCCACAGTGCAAGTGCTCCCCATGTTAAATTACTGTATTGATTGAATTCCATGTTTGGCTTATTTGGTTTACTATCAGTCCCTAGTCTAGTGCACCAGGAGTGCCAGGGCTTGTAAATACAAATGCTGCTCGTGGGCTTGCAGCACATGTGCCACCCACAAGAGCGGCCACGTAAAAGTATGTCTACAGGTCTGCCATTGCTAGACCTACATGCAGTCTGGTACTGTCATGCTGACTGCGCAAGTACACCTACTTGCCAGTCCCTAAACCTTCCCTTAACTTCATGTTAGTCACCCCTATGGTAGGCCCACGGGCAGGGTGCGTTGTAAGCATAAGGCAGGACAGGCCTGACCAAGTTGGCATGTCCTAATAGTGAATTACAGCCATATTCGTTTTTCACTATTGCGAGGTAACCTGCTCTCCATTAGTTAGAATGGGCTGCCAAGATTATTAATGCTATAATCCTAGCTGGCTCGGGGAGCATGGTGCAATGTCGAGTTTGGTATCCCTGAACTCGGGGTTTAATTACGCATCCGTTGGTGTGGATGGTTTTTGGACTCTGGGTTTAAGAATAGCACTTTTAGAAAGTGGCTATTTTCTTGTCTAACTATTTCTGGTTTCTGCTGGTTTGGTGTGTGTGTGTGACAGGAGCTGGGTGGCTCCAGAGATCTGATGAGTCAGTGTGGGATGAGTGGGACATTTGCGTTGAGAGTAGGGGGAGAGTTGCTTCTGATAGCCTGCCCTGCCTGATACAATGCTGGCTCCACCTCCTGCCGGGGGACTGATGGCTCTGTGCCTGCCATGGACGATCCTGGCCCCACCTCCTACCAGGAGGCCGATAGCTCTGCTCCTGCCAGTGACAAGGCTGGCTCCACCTCCTGCTGGGCATCTGAGGACCCAGCCCTGCTCAGTGAATAGGCCAGGTGCCTCTGCCTGGCTACACCCACAACAGACCCAGGATGTTGGGAAATTCCCCTGCATGGACAAAGGGATCAAAGCCAAAAAGGGGTATAAGAGAAGGAACCCTGAACCAAGAATTTAGATCACTTCTGACAAGGAACCCTGAAACCAAGGACAAGAAGCCTGCTGATCCAAGGACTTGCCTACCCCTTCTGCCAGTGTGCTGTTTGCTGGGGGGGAATCCTGCTTGTGCTTCTTTATTTTTGCCAAGGAACCAGGAGAGAGGAACTGTGTGTGTACTCTCAAACTTTGCTAAGAAAATCTCCAAGGGCTGGAAGAGTGCCAACCTCCTGTTGAAGTCACAGGGCTAAAGGACTTCATCTGCTTAAAGTGCTATTTGCTGGAACCTGTGAATCCAGCACCTCTGAAAGAATCCAGCAATCTCGACGCCGACGGACGTCGCAGAATCCAGCTCGACATCGTGAGTAACGGCTCCAGTGTCCCGCTTCCTCGACGCCGGCCGCCGGGCCCAATCGACGCCAGCAGCAACGCCAGTGAGTAGTGAGTTCGGCTCCAGCTCCAAAGGACCTCGTGTCTGCACCGCTGCTGATCGCATCGACTTCGTACCCTCTCGACGCCATGAGCGCTGCTCACTCTTGCAACGTCAACATCGACATCTCGACGCCGCTGATCATCGTGTGCTTCGCTTTTCCAAGGTACTGTGTTGTGGGAGTCTGTGCGACTCCGGGCTCGACGTAGCGCTCATCGCGGTCGATGCCGAACCCTTTGGATTAACTTTGCCTCGACGTCGTGTGACTCCCGTGTGGGTTACATTGTTGCCAAGAACTGTGTTTTAAAGAAGAAGAGTTGCTTTTGATACTAAAGACTTTGTGCTAAGAAGAAACTACACTTGAACTATTATTTTTCCTTCCAAGAGTATTTATTAAGATTGTGGTATAATTTTGTCGTTATTTGGTCTAGTGCTAAGCCTTATATAAAAATCCTTATTTTTATAATACTACTGTGTCGTGTCCATTTGTAGTGTATTCACTTTATTACTGTATTTGGTCATAAATGCTTAACACACAGCCTCTGAGATAAGCCTGTCTGCTCTGCCAAGCTACCAAGGGGGTGAGCAGGGGTTATCAAAGGATGTGATCCTCTTGCCCTGACTAGAAAAGGTGTGTCCCTATTTGTCAGAAGTGCATACCTCTGCCAACTAGAGACAGCCGGTTCTAACAGATGCGTTGGAGTTTTTTCTGTAATTTTGCTGTGATTCCGGCGTATAGTGTGTTACCATAATCCAGTCGACTCGTGACCAGTGCGTGGGTGACAGTCTTTCTTGTTTCGAGGGGGATCCAGCGGAAGATCTTTTTGAGAATACGAAGTACGTTGAAGCAGGAGGATGAGACGGCGTTGACTTGTCTGGACATCGAGAGAGTGGAGTCTAGGATGAAGCCCAGGTTGCGTGCGTGGTCTGTGGGTGTGGGTGCTGTGCCCAGAGCGGAAGGCCACCAGGTGTCGTCCCAGGCAGAGGGGGAGGATCCTAGGATGAGCACCTCCGTTTTGTTTGAGTTGAGTTTTAGGCGGCTATGTTTCATCCATTCGGCTACTTCTTTCATGCCTTCGTGAAGATTGGTTTTGCCGGTGTTAGGGTCTTTGGTGAGGGAAAGGATTAACTGGGTGTCGTCGGCGTAAGAGATGATGTTAAGGTTGTGTTGACGCGCGATGGAGGCGAGTGGACTCATGTAAACGTTGAAGAGGGTGGGACTGAGTGATGATCCTTGTGATACTCCACAGATGACTTCAGTGGCCTCTGAGTTGAATGGGGGAATTCGGACTCTTTGAGTTCTCCCAGCGAGGAATGAGATGATCCAGTCCAAGGCTTTTCCTTGTATGCCGATGTTGCGGAGGCGTTGTATAAGGGTGCTGTGGCAGACTGTGTCGAAAGCAGGGGAAAGGTCGAGTAGAATGAGGGCCACTGTTTCTCCCTTATCCAGTAGTGTTCGGATGTCGTCTGTCGTTGCAATGAGGGCGGTTTCGGTGCTGTGTTGGGCTCGAAATCCGGACTGGGAGGGATCGAGGGAGTTGTTGGATTCAAGGAAGGCGGCGAGCTGGCTGTTGACGGCTTTCTCAATGACTTTGGCGGGGAAGGGGAGGAGGGATATGGGTCTGTAGTTTTTAAGTTCAGAGGGGTCTGCTGTGGGTTTCTTCAAGAGCGCGCTGAGTTTGGCGTGTTTCCAGCTTTCTGGGAAGGTGGCAGAGTTGAACGAGCAGTTGATGACATCACGGAGATGGGGTGCGATGATGGAGTCAGCTTTGTTGAAGATGTGGTGGGGGCAGGGGTCGGTTGGCGATCAAAAGGAGGGGATTGAGTTCATTAGGCGGATGGTGTCTTCGGTGGTCATTAGTTTCCAGGCGCTGAGGTTGTTAGTTGGCGGTGTAGAATCTGAGGGGGGTGGGGAGGGTTGTTCGTGGGGAGTGTTCTTGAAGCTGTTGTGAATGTCGGCAATTTTGTTGTAGAAGAAGGAGGATAGCGCATCGCAGAGGTCTTGGGAGGGAGTGATGTCGTTAGATGCTGCGGCTGGGTTGGTGAATTCTTTGACGATGTTGAAAAGTTCCTTACTGTTGTGGGCGTTGTTGTCGAGACGATCCTTGAATGCTGATTTCTTGGTGGATCGAATCAGTTGGTGGTGTTTGCGGGTGGCTGCCTTGAGGGTGGCCATGTTGTCGGTGGTTGGGTTTTTTGTCCATGTTTTCTCTAGGGTGCGGCATAGCTTCTAGGATTTTTTAAGGTCATCATTGAACCAGGGAGCCTTTTTGCTGTCTGAATTGATCTGGTGCTTTTTCAGGGGTGCTAATTCGTCAGTGGTGTGGGTGATCCATTGCTTGAGTTTGGTGGCCGCTTGGTTTGGGTCCAATGAGAGGGTGGGAGGGTTTTGGTTGAGTGATGTGAGGAGTTGGTCGGAGGTGATTTTGTTCCAGTTTCTCAGAGGAATAGGTTGTGGGGGGTTGTGGGTCAAGGTGGTTTTGTAGCTGAAGTGAACACAGCTGTGGTCCATCCAATGGAGAGCTGTGGTACGGTCGAAGGAAATGTGCTTGCTGGAGGTGAAGATAGGGTCGAGCGTGTGTCCGGCTACATGGGTGGGGGTGTCAACAAGTTGTTTGAGTCCGAGATTGGCCAGGTTGTCCGGAAGGGAGTTGGTGTTGCTGTCGTGTTTGTTTTCAAGGTGGAAGTTGAGGTCTCCTAATAGAATGTCGTTCTCGGAGGCAAGGGCATGTGGGCTGACGAAGTCAGTGATGTCATAGCTGAATTGAGTGCGGGTTCCTGGAGGCCTGTAGATGAGGGTGCCTCTAATTGTGGTCCTAGGGTCGGTGTGGATCTGGAAATGGAGATGTTCGGCGGTTGCAAGATTATCGTCGAATCTGGTCGTGATTTTTTTTTTTTTTTAAAACCTTTATTGTGCAGATGGAGACATACATATACGGGCCTACAACCAATCTGGCCGGCCACGACACATTATGAAAGCACATGAGACAATAATGAAATTTCCCGGCAGTCGCCCAACGTTGTTCAAGCAAGCGATCAAACATTAAAGGGCTGAATATAACCGCTGGAAGCAGGATTAGAGAAGGTTAATTTTATAATATAATAGGAAGTATAGCAGGATCAGGTGCAACTTTTAGTCATCTAAGTTCCCATGGCGGGTCACGTTTCAAGCATCAAAACAGAAGGGCATCGATAGAACGGGTAACAGCAGCGGTTAACAGGAATCAACTTATAGACACCCCAGTTCAAGACAGTCCCCACCGCGGCCCATCACGCACCCGTTGACCACCTAAATGTGTGCTAGTACATAACAGAGGAACCAGAGCAGCAGCGTAAGTATATGCATCCACTATACTAACCCAAGTAAATAGAAAAAGAAGGGAGGGAGGGAGGAAAGAATATCAGAAAGAGGGAAAGAAAGAACGCTGCGCTACTGCACGCGCCCCACAACGATAAAAGCGCGCAGGACTAAGAGAGCCGCTATCGGGGTCAGGGCGTGGAAGTCGCGATATATGTGCAATCAGTACCGTAGAAGCAAGCAAGTCGTCCCCTTCCCCACCAGCTATCACACCATGGGAGACAAGCACAGACACAGCGTCCCGATAAAGGGATACAAAAGAGCCATAGAACTGAAAGAAAAATGAACAGTAAAGAAACCTCATCCCTCCCACCCCACCCTGCACCCCTGCAGAAGGCTACGGCCTACCCCCCCAGCAGCGTGCCTGTCGCCCTAATTAGAACCCGAAATGTAGGAAGATTAGAAAGTAAGAAAAGAAAAGAAACAAAACAGAAAAAGGGGAGAAAAGGGACCAGTGGGAGAGGAGATCTGCAATCGAGTCAGTCGGCCCCTACCTCCCGCCTTCACACAAGAGAAACCCACATCAGAGCGAGATCGACACAACCTCAAGTATCAGAAACATTCGAAGGAATTGGCCATATTGTCTCGGCTGCGAGCATTCCTCATCTCCATCCGTTAACCAGTAATCCGCCGGGTCCATTCCGGTTCACCCCTGTCCTCTTCTGATCATAGCTTTCATACGCAATAGAGTAGTGGGCAGCAAACAGTTCGAGGTGGAATGGACACAGAGTCTAAACAAAGCTGGCCAAGGGCGTAAACCAGAGGACCCCAGTATCAAACGGCAAAGCAAGCAATGGCTGCGGCAGTCTAGAATGTCCAATAGCAACATCAGGAGCAGCAAACAGACAGGGTGCAGTCTCGCCGCCCAAATAAGCGAGGTCTCCCCCGCAAGGTAACAGCGGGACCACACCAAAGCAGTTCGAATCGAACATTCACCGTGCTCCCCAGTCAGTCGGGCGTAAGCGGGCCCCGACGTGGGGCCCCCGCCCACGCCCGCCACAATCAAAGCTACCTGGAGATTTGGGGCCACAGGTGTACAGTCTTGGAGCTGCACGGCGGCAGCACTCCTCGCAGCAGCCGAGGGGGGACGAAGCAGCACACACTCGGAGTCGAGCCGCGTTCATGGGGGACGGCCCAACAGACATGGCGGCAGACCTATAATCTTGCACAACAGCGCCGAAGACCATGGCCTCACGTAAAGAATATAGGGCGTCAAGGACATCACCAATCGTGGGCTCACGCTCACAGAACTCGGCCCTCGTGCACTTCAGCGACCCAGGTTCGCCGCCCCGAGCAGATCCATGACTCAGGGCGCCGGTCGCCATCTTGCAAGTTCAGCCGTGACTCTCCGTGCCTCAACTTCTGGAGTGGGCTCTCATGCAAGGCCCACCGCTGGAGTCCCTTCGAGCCCCAGAAATGACAACCTGGGTGCAGAAAGGAGAGCCACCAAAATTGGGGACCGCCGGCGCCACCGTCCCACGGACACCGCCCGTCGAATCCAGGCGAAGGGCTTCAAGATGGCCGGACAGGGCAACAAAGGGGGGGCATGCCTCCTGCACGGTCTACCCCCATCCGAGGCGGGCCGCGCCCTACCACAGGGCCCCCAGGCCGACAGACCGGGTCCGGTCAGTCGCCACCGGCACAACCGCACAGCGGCCTCTTCAGCCGACCCCTCTCCGCCACCAGGGGCCGACGCCGACTCCCTTACGCCGGCCGACCGTCACAGGCAAGTCCCTGGTCTGCACGCCGCGGAGGCCCCGGACCAGGCAAGGGCATAACTCCAGATCCGCAGCACACAGGAGCCCCCGGGACAGACGGTGAGTGCGAGCATTGTTTCACCTTGCCATTTCTTGCCGAGTGTGTCGCCTTGGAACAGGATGGAGATCAGGATATGCGTTTAGGCAGGAAGGTTGATGGAGCCGAGCTACAGTGCGGCCATCACGTTCGCGAGCTTGGCTCCTCCCCCGCTGGTCGTGATTTTGATGGAGTTCCTGTGGATGATGGCGATGCCTCCTCCTGTTTGGTTGGTGCGGTCTTTTCGGATGATCTTGTAAGCGTCCGGTATGGCTATAGCGATGTCGGGTGCTGATGATGTGTTCATCCATGTTTCTGTAAGGAAGGTGATGTCCGGTGACGCAGTGTCGAGTAGGTCCCAGAGTTCAGTGGCGTGTCTGTGGACCGAGCGAGTGTTTAGCAGGATGCACTTCAGGTGGTTAGAGTCGGAGCTATGTTTGGAGGAAGTGGATTTGGTGAGGGACCTGACGCATGTGAACTTGCAGATGTGGCAGGCGAATGGGCCGTGGGTACGTCCTGGGGTGGCTTTGCAGCATTGTGGTGTGCGTCCAGGGTTGAGGGCGAGGAGAGTTGCGGCATCATATGTGAATATAATGGGCTGGGTACGGCGGGGGGCAGGGGGTCTGGCGCTGGGCGCGGTCCAGGCGTGGACGGGCGTAGACGGGCGTAGACGGGCTTACCTTTGGCGCACCTTCGGCGCGACCGCTGCGCGTGGACGCTGCGCGTTGGGACATCTGTCTTAAATGGAGAGTGGAGGGGGGCGGAGCGTGGGAGGGGCAGCTGGGAGGCAGGAGCGAGGTGGAGGGAGGGTCTGGGACGGGTCAACAAGCTAGACAAAATGGCAGTATAAACACCAAATACTGCGAGGGTGAAGGAATTATTTATGCAATGGAGCGCTGTGTGGGAATTATTCACAGGCAGCAGTGGGAAAGCGCTACGCGCTCTGCAGCAGGCAAGCACAGATAAGCATACAATTAAACAAACAAAATTCAGATAAATGCCCAGCAGTGTCGAGCGCTTCAAAGCGCTACACAGAGTCAATGGCAGAGAGCTGAAATACGCAAAATAGGCAGACAATTTCAATAAGCAGTAATCAGGCAGTAATGTAAGGAGAGGGATAGAGCAGTGAGGTAAAGAGAGATGAGGTTGAGAGAAGTGAAGTAGATGTAGGAGAGACAGAGGGTGGTGAGCTTTAAACAGAACAGTGAGTTGTATAGAAATGGGTGAAATAGAGGTGAGGTAGAGATATGGGCAAGAGAGCTAGAGATGTAGGGGTAGGCACAGAGAGTGGTTATCAGAAAGGTGAGGTCATGAGTTTGAGGTGGGGTAGAGGTAAGTGTATTGAAAGAGATGAGGTAGACAGGTGTGGTACAGGAAATAGACACTGAGATGGGGAGGTACATAAAGATCGGCAGAGAGAGGTAAGAAAGAGGTGAGGTAAAAGATGCAAGGTGAAGGAGAGAGAGAAATGAGACAGATAGGTGAGGCAGAGAATGAACGTTAGGATGTTAGAGAGGTGGCACGGGCATTTACAAACAGGGATATATAGAGATGTAAGGGAGAGAGAAGGGCAGGAATTTATTGATCTAGTGATTTGTGAGGTAGAGAGATGAATTCCAAGATAGAGAAGTAAAGAGACCGATGAAGTAGAGAAAAGTGAGGTAGAAAATGGAACGATTTGGAGATAGAGGGACATAAGGGTAAATTAGGGAGAGAGAGAAGTAAAGAGGGTAAACAAGGTAGGGAGAACAAGAGGTGAGAGGTAGATGAGGTAAAGATCGAGGGAGACATGTAGCGAGTGATGAGGAAAGGATAGATGAAGAAATACGGAGCCAGATACAGCAGAAGACAAAGAGAGGTTGAAAAAGAGAGAGAGGGTAAAGAGCTAGAGAGTCTTCTGACTAGTCTCCTCACTTTACCTGGGACTCCTTGGAATGTGGGGGAGCCACTTTGCCCATGCCTAATAATGGCGCTGTTCCTACGAGCAGTGAAGATGGACTAGTTGTGCAATGGGGAAGCCACAAAACAGGCCCCACATAAACAGCAAAAGAGACACGAAGAGGGCAGAGTATGCTATGCGTGCAAGACTGATGGAGCCAGAGGCCACTCAAGTGTACCGAGTGAAGGCGAGCTGGTGCACTGCCCTCAAGAGAGGAAAGGTGCGAGTACAGGTAAACCCCAGCATGGCAGTGCAATTGGAAGATGATTGGCATGAGTGGGCACCACCAATGGGAAGAGCTGCACAAGGAGTCAAAAAGGATTGGCGAGAGCCTGAGGAAAGAAGGCAAAGGGGCTACTCACTACAGAGGCAACGGAGGCAGCAGTGCCGCATAGAGTGTGTAGAGAAGGATGAACAGTGATCAAATGTGGCAAATGTTAGTGACACTGTGAGGAGGTGGAGGTAACAACGCCTCAGTGGAGGAGAGTTGGGAAGAAGTGGAGTTAGTCAGGTTGAGGGAGATGGACAACATGCCATAGGGACTTCAAATGAATCGAATGAGCCCCTCGGAGGGACTGAGAAGGGAAGATGGAACACAGCATGGAAAGGTCAACAGCTGTGAGTGTCTGAAAGCCGCTTCTTAACCCTCCTATTCCATCAGTGGGCCACAGGGATGGCCACAAGGCTGGTGGAGAATAAGCAAGCGATACAAGTGCCAGATGGCCATAGAGGGCAGGAAGGTAGAGCTAAATGCTGCTGGATGTTGAAAAGGCCTTTGATTCCCTTGATTGGGGATTTCTGTTTCAGGTCCTCTACCGAATGGGTTTCGGTTCCTCTCACTAGTCAAAGTTCTATAAGCCCGACCTCGAGCGTAGGTGAGGGTGAATGATGGTATGCGGTCGCCCCTTTCTTGAAAAGTAGTGGTACCAGGCAGGGGCATCCCCTTTCACCTTTGATCTTTGCCTTGGCAGATGAACCTCTTGGGGTATGGGTGCGCTGTGATGCCAAGGTCAGGGATTTCCAGTGGAAAGATAGCCCGGAGGACAGCATTGCGCTTTACGTGGACGATGTACAGTTGATCCTTTACTGGCCACACCGCATCAGACCCCATCTCTTTCAGATGCTGAATCTATATGGTGTGGCATCTGGGCTCACAATTGACTGGTTTAAATCACACCTAGTGCCCTTGCAGGAAGGCCAGGGGTTGTTGACTCGCAAGACCAACTCCCTATTCAGTGTCTCAGGGTGTTTCATGTTCTGGAGTCTTAACTAAATGCCCCTACTGTTCTGTAATTGACAGGACCTGCTCAAGTGGTCTAGTCGGCCTAACATCTTCTTAGCCTCTGTCGTGCTTTTTAAAATGATTGTAGGAGAGTAGGGTCTGCTTCCTATGGTTACCCCCACTTTTTGCTGTGATTCTCTGGTTTTTTTACTTTAGTGTGGCTGTGGACCTGCTAATGAGGCCCACAGCCCTGCTGTTCTCTCTCTAAATTGATACTTTAGATACACACCAGATTGGTTACTGGGTCATCTTTGTGAGCCCCTGTATAGTGTACCATAGGTACCCAGTGCATAGGTGCACCCTAGGCCTACTAGGGGCTGCAGCATGTATTGTGCCACCCCTGGTTTGCCTTCCAAACTGACACCACAGGTCTGTTCACACAGGCCTCGGTAAGGCGGTGTAATCACTCCTTACTTAGATATAGTTTACCTATATCTATATATGCATATATAGACACATATACACCTATAAGTCACTCATATGGAGGCCTTAACAATCCTGGAGGCAGAGTGCTTGGTTTTATGTGAGAGGGTGCCCTAGCATGAGCTGAGCCCCTCTGCAGCGTTCGGAACCATCTCCTTATAGCTGTTCTATGATATATCCATACCATACACTCTTAAGTGCATTATAATACTCGCGGTTAATGCTAACTTTGGGTTGGCTTTATCAAAACATGTCATGCAAGGTGTCAAACACTTTGGAATACTTACCCCCCCCCCCCCCCCCCAGTCCTGGTGGCGGGGGTAGCATTCCACCCTTCTAGAGGGAGAAGACATGTAGTGACTGGTTTTTCCGGTTAAAGTTAAACAGAGGAGGAGCTACGACACCAACCAAGTTGGCCGCATAGTCTCCCGGCTCCGCTGACCTCCGTCCTACGCTCTACTATCCTGTCACCTATCCTGATTTCCTGCCCCGGATCCGTGTGTGTGACCCGATTTGCACTCTGATGATGTGATCCCGGAGTTTCTCCGACATCGTGGATTGGAGTAACGTCGAGGACCGATTTGAGGCCTAACCTAGCCGAGAAGCCGGGGTCTCGAGTGCTGGCCTAGCCGGGTCCGAGTTGAACAACAACGGACGGTTGAATGCGGTTGGGTCCGGTCTCTGGAACATTCAAAATTTTGGGATTGCCCTGCTACCATCTGCTGCCTGGTGTTCTATATGAGGTGAGGTGACGAGTGACGCACGGTGCTGTGTTGCGGGGGCCCCGTGCCAGGGGTCCGGCATTCATATCGCCGGTGCCCCTTGGGTTGGAATCTCACTGCACGCTACTGCACGCTAACAGTCTGTCCCTCATGGCTCATCCCTGCTCCGCCTAATATTCCCCCGGAGAAGGCGCCTCTCTGTGGGGAACACCATGCCTGAGGACACATGGAGGCTGATGGAGCAGGCTCAAAGTGGCCCGTCATTGCGGACGGTGCTGGAGGCCCTTGTGGCACTCAAGGAGACTGTTAACGCCCAGACCTGCAGCCTGTTGTTGGCGGCGGATGGAATCGAAGGATTGAGACCGGATCCGGACTTGACGCCCGAGACCCGGCGGCCAGCTCGCCTTTCGATTGACGCCCCAGTGGCGTACTTAGACCCGGCGCTGGAAGCTGTATTTGCCCCTATCGCAGTGGAGCTACCCGAAAGTACTGTGCTTGGTGACTCAATTAACCCGTTGGAATCCCCGGTTTTGCCACTGTCGGAATATTTACATACTGTCCCCACTTCGGATCCTTTTAATTGGTACTGTGAACTGTTTTGGACTGTGTCGACCCCCCTCCCCAGTCGGTCTATCAAGATGGCGGATGGGATAAAGCCTGGCTTCGGAGATGGGGAGGGGCATCGTTGGTACCAGCCGACTACTTTGGGACCTGCGTTTCTTTTTTCATCTGTGGACCCCTGTTCTGTCAACTTCTGTGTACCTTTTGACATTTTGAGGACGGGGCTTGCTTCCCCTGATGGAGTCAGCGAATTTACTCGACGGGGCCAAGGCTGAGATTGTTGTCTGGGTTGTTCTTTGTGGTATTATGGTTAACGGGATTGTTTTATTGAATTAACGGAGTCCGGGGCGGGGTTGGTTACGACGGGGGCGAGAGACCGGAGGTGCGTTGAATAAATCCCTCCTCCATTTCCCCTCTTCGGGTGGGGTTTAATTTCTTTTTCCTTTTTCCCTGTTCCTTCTATATTTCGGGTTTCGGTTCTTGGGCGACAGGCACGCTGCTAGGGGGGTAGGCCGTAGTCATCTGCAGGGGTGCAGGGTGGGGGGTTGGGGGATGGGAGTTTTGTATTCTCTTTGTTCTATGGCCTTTTTCTCTTCTTATCTTTCTTTGGCCTTTTCTTTTCTCTTTTTCCGGGTCAGTGTAGTGGGTCCATTGTTCGGTCCATCTTTGCTTTCACATCTGCCTCAACTCTCGCGATGTTTCGGGGCTACGGGGCAGGCATAAATGTTGGCGCGAACCGTAATAGTATGCTTGTTTATCCGGGTGTCGTCGGCTTTAACACCACTGACCTACATGAAAACGAATTAACTGTGGACACACTGCTATTTCGCTCGCCCCCTCTTCATAACTTGAGATATTGTATGGCACCTGATCCTTCTATTTTATATTATAAAATGAAACCTTTTGTATCCTGTTCCCAATTTGATATGTCTTCCAACCAGTACGCATTGTGGATGTAGCGACTATGCTCCCCGGGAAGCTGGGTCTGAAGTTGTGGTCGTAATATTGTGTTGCAATTGCTTAGCGGCCAGCCCTGGGGGTTGTAGGCCCGTGTTTGTATCTGGTTGAAAATGTCAAAAAAGTTAAACAGAGCCTCAGCATCACAAAATGGATGCTGCTGCCACAGACACAAGTCTGCCCTCCTGCTGGTGGATGAAACTTCGGTAGGGGAGGCCTGGACAATAGGTTTCCTGCCCAGGGAGGTGCTGGCACCTCCCCAGACAAGCTCTTTGTGTATTGGGGCAGGGGGGCTGCATTTAGTGAATGCTTTCCAGACACTGCCTGGGGCACACTAGGTGCTCCATGCATTTACCAGTTCAAACTGGTTGCTGGGGCACTCAGCCCCAGCTCTCGCACGAAACCGGACAAAGGGGAAGGGGTGTAACCACCCCCACCCCAAATCCACCCATAGGAGGGACCTTTAAGTTAGTCCAACCCCTAAACTTAGTATAAGTATAGGATCCCAGTCCCTAGGACTTTAGATTACCCTAGACGAAACACTGAAACAAATATCCTGGACCTTCGACATTCCATTTCAACTGAAAGACGGAAGACATCTCCCTTGTGGTCAAGGAGTGACCACCCTGTTCAAACAGGCACTAACAGCAACTTTGACGGTCTGCATTTACGAGGCTCCCGCCGGATCCCAAAGAATCTGTGACACAGGACATGGACTTCCAGACATCTCTGACCCGACCTTCGTTCACAGCAAAGCTGAGACCCCGTAGTAGACACGAGAGACATGGGACCGGAACTCCTGGACATCCTGCATTTTGCAAGCGGCACCTACTTCACGAGGTATCTCGAAGTTGTGCATTGGGGTGTTTGAAGCCCCAGCCCGAGCACCATTTGCACCGAAGCTCAGAGGCCCACACTCCACAAGTGTCCCGTGGGGCCCCACTTTTGCATTTCAGCTCGACACCTCTTCGCGGTTCCTTGCCCGTTGGCTAGTGAGCCCCCGAAAGACTTTTCTTTAAATCTACCTTGCTTTCCTGGTTGCTCCAGGCTTGCTCCAACTTCTCTCAAAGGAGAAGTTCCACAGATCTTGCTGGTCTGCACTGAAGCCCATCTCGACATCCTGCGTAGGTTGCGTTTGCCAAGGCTTGTTGGGTCCAATCCGGATACAAAACTGTAGTCCTTCGTGCGACAGCTCGAATCCAGCTCCTGGTTGTCGCCGACACCTCCTGGTCCTCGTGGCTGAAGAGACAAGCTTCACATTTTCACCTGAAATCACCCAACATCTGGTGGCATCTTCCTATTGCCGCCCTGGTCACTGGCAAGTGGCCCAGACTCTGTCCCTTTTGCTTTCAGGTTCTATAGATCTTCGATCCACCCTTGGATCCACCCGGACACTTTTCCTCTGGTCGCCTGCAGCACTTCTTTGCAGATCTCCATTGAAATAGACGACGAAACCAGACACCAAAAGAGACCTATGCACCCAGCTTCCGTGGGTGAGGTAACATGAGTACTATGATAGTCTTGAGGGTATTGGCTGTCCTAGTGTCTAAGTCTAAAAGGGTTCCATCGTAGTCCATTTAGAAGTATCCTTAAATTGTACATTTGTAACTTGTTCGTTTCCCATAGAAAGTCAATGGTAACCTGTGGCTGTGTTTAGTCACCGCACGCGTCTCCTGTGGGCCTCCTACATCCTAACCTTTGGTTGCTTAGAGTAGCCCCAGCGATTCCACAGGTCCCAGGCCTGCTTTCTAATTCTTACATGGTTCTTATACCACTATTTTAGTATATGGTTTGTGAGGCCCCTAGGGCAAAATGTATACTGTGCAACTTATTGTATGCTGATTAAGTAACTTGTCTTATACTGTTACCTCTGACCTCATAAAGAGTGTGGAAGGGTTTTGTTTAGAATAAATACATATATATTTGATATATACCTTGTGTGGTGTGCTTTCATTTGGTACTCAAGGGATTATAATTGGTAAAACAACTCGCTTCATTCGTTCTCTGAAGTCTTAGCCTGAAGACTGCTCGCCACTGCTACCCTTAGGATAGCTTTCTATACGGTTGACTCTACAACCACCATCAATAAGGGTCAATTAGACTGGTGCAAGGTGCTCACTAGAACTAGTAGACATCATATGCCAGGCTAACTGCTCACTATGATTACCATCCTGAAATTGTTATATGCTGTACAAAACCTTCCTTTGTTTGTCCCCAAATCATGGGTTGCTTGTTGAAAGGAGTGTGTTCCTTTCTGTGGGCGAACAAGGTCCACAGAATGGTATCCCACAAAGGTGTTCAATCCTTTTACGACAGAGGGAGGGGGATGGCCGACATGCATGTATACTACTGGGTCTTGCAGATCCAGTTGATTGGCTGTTTGGGGGTTTTGATGATCCCACGTTCCACCTAGAGGGCTTCCTTCTGGGCCACCAACAGATTCTGCATTTTCCATATGGCTTCCCCATCTCCCAACATGTCCAAGAAACCTTGAGGCTACACTTTTTGTGCTGGAGGCGGGCCCTCCAATGGCATCACAAGCCCACCCAGGAAAATCCCCCATGGCTGGGTATCTGGCTCACCCAAGTTTCCGGACTGGAAGAATTCAAGCTGTAGAACCTTCGCAGTATTTCCTTACAAATGGGCATCTGGGTTGGATCACAGATGAAAACGTTCCGGGACCTCCAAGGGGAATTTGAGCATCACAAGCCAAAATTCTAAAGATAATTGCAGTTGTAACATACGCTCATGGTGTGCCAATCACAGTTGCTTGAGATACCGGAGTATAATCCGCTTGAGCCCCACGTCCTCTCATTGCTGCTGGGTTGGAGTGGTCTCGGCCTCTACAGGTCACTTGTCCTCAATTCCCCAAACTCCTTTGATGCACTCTAGAATAAATAGGAGGGTTGGATGCTAGCAAGGCTTCCAGGGGGCTGGTCATCTTCTCCTGTCTCCGCCTGGTACAAATAAAATATTTACATATCTCCTATTTTACCCCTCAGCGGTCGCAAAACATTGAAGCAATCCCTACGCCAGTGTGTCTCAGATATTTGAGCAAAGAGTGTTTTCCTTCATATGATGTGGTCTTGCCCAGTGGTTGCACACGATTAGCCTACTGGTGGACTGCTCCACCCACATTGCTCTGATGGGCATCCATCAAGATGTGGGTGGTCTCCAAGGGAAATGCACCCTAGTGGTTTTGGTACAGTGATCGGCAAATATGACACTGTCCGACTTTATACAGTCTTGCAATGGATTGGCGGGCTAAGGTGCAGAAGAACAAGTTACTTACCTTCGGTAACGCTTTTTCTGGTGGATACAGTATCTGCCTGTGGATTCCTCACCGTCTGAATATCCCCTTGCATCAGCAACATTTGGAAATTCTTTTTGTAGCTTCGTGCCGACATGGACAACGTCACAGTAGCACGCGAGGCTCCCCTGACGTCACCGACTCCATAATAGGCCCACGTCGGCGTGATGACATCAGTTCCGCCCTTTTTTCCGTGCCTTCGAGGCACACGGACGGACCGACCACAGTAGATACACACACAGTATACACAGTACACAATAGTCAAGATAACACAAACAGTGTGAAGACTATGAAGCTAATCAAGTAGAATAACACACTACTTTTGAAAGGAACACATATGCATTAAAACATTGCCAATAACTTGGGTATAGAAGAGTGGACAACGGGGAGGTGGGTGGGTCAGTGAGGAATCCACAGGCAGCTACTGTATCCACCAGAAAATGTGCTACAGAAGGTAGGTAACTTGTTCTTCTGATGGATACATCTGCCAGTGGATTCCTCACCTTGTGAATAGAGTCCCACAGCATTCCCCTCTCCTGGAGGAGGGTGTCCACTCTACTATACTAAGAAATCCTGTAGGACAGAGCGCGCAAAGTGACCATCCCTGCTCACTTCGGCATCTAAGCAGTGATGCTTCGCGAAAGTGTGGAGGAAGGCCCAAGTTGCCGCTCTACAAATGTCCTCCACAGGTACACCCCTAGACAAAGCAGAAGTAGCAGATCTTGCTCTAGTTGAATGAGCTCTTAAACGTTCAGGAGGTTCCTTATCCGCCAGAGAGTAGCATATCTTGATGCACTAGACAATCCATTTTGAAAGTGTGCGCTGGTGCACCACCTTGCCCCTTCTGTTTCCAACTAAACCCACAAAGAGCTGGTCATCCACTCTGAACTCTCTGGTTCTGTCCAGGTAGAAGCTCACCGCCCTCTTTGGGTCCAAGTGGTGAAGTCTCTCCTCCTCCTTGGAAGGGTGAAGGGGAGGATAGAATGTAGGAAGGGTAACAGACTGTCCTAGATGGAAGGGATTTACCACCTTAGGCAGAAAAGCAGTACCATCCTTTTAGCATGTATGGTCAGAAAAGGAGGCTTTGAACTCATAGCCTGAAGCTCACTCACCCTCCTAGCCGAGATGATATGCACAAGGAAGACCGTTTTAAATGTAAGTAGTCTCAAACGACAACTATGCATAGGTTCCAACGTGGAACCCATTAAAAAAGTTAACACCAGATTTAAATCCCACTGGGGCATATTAAAAGAAGTGGGCGGAAACATGTTAGTAAGCCCCTTGATGAACCTTAAGTCTATTGGAGACAAATACCCTTTAACAGTGGCCACACCAAAACCCTTCTGAACCAAATGAAGTGAAAAACAAAGACCATCAGAAAGACGCCCTTTCAGAGGATCAATACATTTCTCTCCACACTACCTAACACATTTCAACCACCTGTATGAGTAGCAGTGGCGGCTGGTGACATTTGAAAGTAGTGGGGCGTAAAAGTTTGAGGTGAGTGCTCAGTGGCGAGTGAGCCTAGTGAGTGAGTCTGACTGCCATAAGGTGGGTTTGTGGGGTCCTTCTCGCCATTTTTGTAATCAAACTGACTATCCCCAGAGCTAAACTAACCCAGCCTATCAGTATTCAGATGCTGATTAAGCCGATGTGTAATATCTGAAAAAACTCCAGGTGACAATGGTGAACACTGCACAGAGATGGTACCCTGACTACCGAAGCGCACACGGTAATGGATAGACACACAATGCATGCACATGTGAGGTATTTGGCCACTGTGGGTAACATCAAAAGGAATGGGGGCGATTGACAGCCTGAAAACAGGCAACATTCAGGGAACAAGCCCCAAGGCATCCTATGTGACCCAAGAACACCACCCAGCATGGATGCAGCAATAATGTAGTACACATGCAAAATTAGTAGCAGATGAAGAGAGCAGTGCCTGAATAAACAAAAAACAGTAATAAACACATTCATGAACGAAATTAATGAATTTACCAACCATGAAAGAAACACTAAAATGCTAATTTAAAGGGTACGACTCCAGTCCATAGCATCCGAGCACCTCGCAGAACATGTCACTACCAGTGACATCACACAGCTGGGTCCTTACCAAGGCTGCACACGCACACCCCACCTCTTAAAGTTCAATAATCTGCATAAACTAGAATCATTGAGGGAAAACAAACCATGTGACAACACCATGTTAATTTTTAAATAATTCTCTCTGTGGTATTTTAGAACAAGTCCTTGCGTGCAGGTTTGTGTAACTGTGCAGTTTTGTTTACATTCCACTCGCAAAAGAAACGGAACTAATAAGCTCTCTGATTTGTACATTTAACTTCCACACACCTGTGGCACAGTATGACCCCAACTCCCAGTGCACCAAGCATATCAAGGTGTCCTGCAGCACCTTGATCTCCTGGGCCAGAGTGGCGAAGAGCACCTGCAGCACGGGAACCATGTTCAGAGCAAATAAAAGACACGAGCGAGCAATGAGTTTACCGCTGCAGTAGTTCTAATTAACTGCGCTGTAAGACTGTGCGGGTGAGAAAGCAATATTAGAGGGGGCAAGAGAGCAAACAAGGGTTGTATCCTGAACAATGCGAGCCTGTGCAAAAACAGTTTTCTGCAGGTGCATTTATGTGATTTATGCTCTAATCACAAACCCTTTTTTATGATCAGCGCTGGTGTGCAGATTACCTTTTCATCAGTTAGTTAACATTTCAAACGGTTCCTAACTGAGAATATACTTAAAAATAGAAATACCTGTTTTCTGCCATATTCTCAGTAAGGAAACACTATCATGAAAATTGCACTAACGGACAAATTGCCGGGGCAAAAATCATAGGAACTCCGCTGCAAGTGTGGCACGAGAGGAATTCAAAGCTATTGTTGCCCACGCGCACTCTAGTCTCTTCATGGTCTGGCCTCCCAGAGGTGTTTGGTAGTAAGAAGGGAGTGTGACCGGAGACAGCTGCACAGGTATGGGGAAGGAACATCAGCTGTCATGAACGAAGGAATCGGCACAGCCAGTTTGAACGTCAGGCCAGCTCCAAGGGCGGCAGAAGTTTAACCACGTACAGTACACATATTTATATACCCTTATTACAGCAATTTTTATACTGCAAAGTAAACAGCATTACAGCCCAATCCCACCCAACAGGGATTTGAAACGGTAAACAGTACACTTTTGATGTGGTTTTTTTACCTTCTATTTTTACACACGGGCGGCTGCCTGCTTCAGCGTCTCTGAGGCCATTAGGCCAACACTGACAGTGCTGCCTTGCTGCGGGCTTGCTGTGAGGCCAGGCCCGGGCCTGAGCGTGGCATGTAGTCAGAGAGATGACGAGTGACATGGTGGTGGTCAGATTGGGAATGAGGAATAAATACCACCACTCGTCTCAACTGCACCTGCACCATCCACACTTCGATCTTCGTCGTCCTGGAGGCAAATATACGCAGGAGCTGGAAGTAGATTTAAACTCCAGCGCGGCAACAGGAGTAGGGGTCCATCACTGCAAGGCATCATATTAAAGCCCTGCAGTGATTGGTCACGAACATTGGAGCCTCAAAAGATCTCTCCTATCCTCGCGTTGCCTTCTGTTCACCATAGATCTGGCAGTCAGCCTCCAACCCACGCACAGTAGCACCGTCATCCTCGTTAACTCAGCCAATCCTGGCGCAGCATAACATCGCCACTGCGCCAGGATTGGCTAAAGTGCAGGGCTAAAACTGCCCATAATGAGACCCGGTTCCCCCGGGTCTCTGTCTGTGTGACAGCTAAGGGAGGAGGAGGAGGGAAGGGGCTATTGCCTGTGTGCGCATGCGTGGGCAAGTCATAATAATGACTTGTCCTAAATGCGCACACTGCTGCCTGCCACAGACGCTGATATTCACAGTGAGTCACACGCTGCACTGCCGCAGGCCCGCCCCCCACGATCGCGATGATGTCACGATTTGTGACTCCGGCCTCAGTTATGACTGCACTGTCGTTTATTCTGTGCGCGCTCATAATTGTACTTTATACTTTTTACTTTTTGTGCTGTGTGCAGTGTGTCAGACCAGTGACAGCAGTGACGGTCGTCCATGGCTAGTGGGGCTACGCCCCAACGCCCCCAATGGACGAACCGCCACTGATGAGTAGATAGACTTGGTGGAGTGTCGCCTGGCCGATAAAATAACATCCACCACGTCAGGTGGGAGAGAAAAAGAATTCAGGTTGCCCCGTTCAATCTCCAGACATGAAGGTGCAGGCTCTGGAGGTGGGGGTGTCGAACCTGCCCGTCCATCTGAGAGAGGAGGTCTGCCTGAGAAGGAGACGGAGCGAAGGGTGCGACGAGAGGTGAAGAAGGTCCGTGTACCACACCCTTCTTGGCCAATCCGGAACGACCAATGTAACTTGGGCCCAGTCTTGGCGAATCTCCCTCAGAACCTGAGGAATCAAGGGTATGGGAGGAAACGCGTAAAGGAGTTGTGAACTCCAACTCAACTGAAACGCGTCACCCAACGCTCCTTGCCTCAGAAACTGGAGACTGCAGAATGACTGGCAGTGTGCGTTCTCGAGAGTAGCAAACAGGTCCGCCTGAGGAGTTCCCCATGCCCGAAAGATGTGATGAACTGCCTCCGGATGAAGCCTCCACTTGTGATCGGCAGAGAACAGCAGACTGAGATTAGCCGCAAGTACGTTCAGTACCCCGGCAAAATGACTTGCTATCAAGCAAATCTGTTGTTCCCGAGCCCAGGACCAGAGCCGCAACGCCTCTCTGCAGAGATGGTACAACCCTACTCCTCCCTGTTTGTTGACATACCACATTGCGGTAGTGTTGTCTGTCAGGACTTGAACCGACTGACCACAAAGGAAAGGGAGAAAAGCCTTGAGCGCCAAACATATCGTCCGCAATTACAGAAGGTTGATGTGATACAATCTCTCCTCTGGAGAACAAAGATCCTTAATCTCCAGATCCTCCAGATGAGCACCCCACCCTAGGGTAGAGGCATCCATTATCACTGTGGCCACCCATGAAGGAAGATGAATGGGCTTCCCTTGAGACAGATTGCCCTCCACACTCCACTAGGACAGATCCGCTGCAGTTTCTATGGAGATCCTGAACAACTCCCTGAGATCTCCATTGTGTTGATACCACTGCCTGCGTAGACACCACTGGAGTGCCCCCATGTGCCAGCATGCATGGTTGACCAACAAGATGCAGGAAGCGAACAGACAGAGCAGGCGAAGGACCTTCAGAACTGGAAACACCGCTCCATTGTAAGACAGAGGAATAATTTCCTGAATGTTGAGAATCCTTTGCGGAGGCGGAAAAGCTCGACACAGTGGTATCCAGTACCGGCCCAATTAACAGGTTGCGCTGTGAGGGCACCAGTCGAGACTTGGGTACATTTATCGAAAAACCCAATTCGTACAACAGCTGGGTTATAACTTGCAGATGATGACTCACCATCTCTGGAGACTGCCTTCAACAGCCAGTCATCCAGGTAGGGGAAAACTGGAATCCCGACCTCCTGAGATGGTTGGCCACAACTGCCATTTCCTTGGTGAAGACTCGAGGTGCGGTAGTAAGACCAAATGGAAGGACCGCAAACTGGTAGTGTTGCAACCCAACCGTAAACCGGAGATACTTCCTGTGCGACTTCAGGATTGGGATATGAAAATATGCATCCTGCAAGTTGATAGACACCATCCAGTCCTCTCGCTGCAGCGCCTGAAGAACCTGCGCTAGGGTGAGCATCTTGAACCTCTCCTGTTTGAGAAACAGATTCAAGATTCTGAGGTCCAGGATAGGACGTAACCTGCCATCCTTCTCGGGAATCAGGAAATACCAGGAGTAGCATCCCCAACTCCTTTCCTGCTCTGGAACCACCTCTATTGCACCTTTCTGTAATAGGGTAAGAACCTCCTCCTGAAGGAGAAGCAAATGATCCTCTGTGCAAAACCCCTGGCAAGGAGGGAAAGGACGAGGGTATTCCCTGAAGGGAAGGGCGTATCCATTCTCTACCAGATCTAAAACCCAAAGGTCTGAAGTGATTAATCTCCAATCTTGTAGAAAATGGGTAAGCGGGGCCTCCCACAGGACCTACATGATCCAGGATAGCGGATCTAGGGCTGCTTTCCTGCATTACCAGGAGGGGTTGGGGAGGTAGAGGAGGAAGAGGACGAGGGATGCAGACCTCTGCCTTTACCCCTGTAGCTCTAATACAAGGGGTTTTGCTGCTGTTGCTGAGGCTGTCTGGACCCAAGAAAGGAAGACTTCCCAAAGCCACAATATCTTTTATATCCATAGCCTCTTGATTGTGACTGCAGACCCAAAGACCTTGCCGTTGCCTTACGGTCTTTAAATTTCTGCAGGGCAGAGTCCGCCTTTTCACCAAAAAGCTTGAAACCATCAAATGGCAAATCAATAAGATTTGATACGGTTTCTCATACTATACTTATAAAGGCCCTTCAATCCTTTGGGGTCACTGAGATGGCCCTGAACTGGCTTTCGTCATTTCTTTCCAATCGTACCTTTCAGTTTTTTTCATCTACCGCTAAATCTAAGCCATACTCTTCACCCTATGGGGTTCCACAGGGCTCAATTCTCAGTCCCCTGCTTTTCAATATGTATGTTAGACCCTTGGCAGTGTTGGGAGAGGACTCTGGGCTGTCGCTTTTTTCATACGTCGACGACACCCAGATCGTTTTCTCCCTTTCAGCGGGCAAGTCCTCCGAGCCATCTACTCTCAGGACAGGCCTCAGCAAAGTTATGACCTGGATAAACGCCAACCTCTTAAAATTAAATGGCGATAAAACTGAGGTCCTGGTTCTGGGCAAAGATAAAATTCTCTGGGGCCCCCAACATTGGCCCTCAGAAATGGGAATGCTCCCACAACCCTCGACCCAGATACGCAACCTTGGTTTTATCATCGACGAGTCACTATCCATGTGTCAGCAAGTTACCAAGGTTGCCGCTACCTGTTTTTCCATCTTAAAATGGTTGAGGAAGATTGTGTGGATGCTACCAGCTCATACCCAGCGTACCGTAGTACAGGCCCTTGTTACTTCTAGGTTGGACTACAGGAACATCCTTTATCTGGGCGTCAATAAAGATGTAAAGCGTAAGTTGCAGCGAGTTCAAAACTCTGCTGCCAGATTACTCTGGCGAGCTACCAGAAACGCATCAGCTTCCAAGTTGCTGGGGAACCTCCACTGGCTTTCGATAGAGAAACGGGTTGTGTTCAAGGCCCTTACTTACATGTCCTGCATTAAGCATGCAACGTCTCCCTGCTACCTACAATACCTAGTTTATCTCTCTATGTCCCCTCGCGCACTCTCCGGTCTTCCGCACAAGTGAAATTCCACGTCCCTAAGATCAGACTTTCTCGTATGAGAGGGCGCTCTTTCACTTACTTGGGTCCTGTCCTATGGAATGCTCTGCCTTTATTTCTCCGTACGCAATCCAACCTCCTTTTGTTCCGTAAGTCTCTGAAGACCTGGCTTTTCAGCCAGTAGTTCCCTCCAGTCTCTCTGCTGTCCACTCACAGCCCCGGGAAACCCTTTTTGGGTAGCTGTTGCACTTACATATAAATATAATAATAATAATAATAAAAAGAGCAGCCTGCACATCAGGAGAGAACCCCCGAAGATTTCAACCATGCGTGCCTCCTTGTAGCAACAGACGAACCCATGACACTGGCCACAGAATCTGCTGTATCCAGACCAGACTGGATAACTTGACGAGCAGCTGCTTGAGCATCCACCCACATCTCACTCAGACTCCCCTTGTCCTCCTCAGATAACTTCGGGAGAAGCTGTTCCGCAGAGCCCATTAAAGCATGAATGTACCTGCCCAAGAGACAAGTGGCATTCGTAGACTTTAACACAGCACACCCTACTCCCCTCAGTCCTCCTACCAACCTCCCCAACTCAATTGACTCGACACCCATGATCCCTTACCCTCACGCTCCCTCCTCCCTCCATAACGAAATCGACACGGGACCCTTAATCTCCCCCACTCATGCCCTCCACTCTGACTCTAAGACCAATCATTCTCCCCACTCTAACTCTAAGACCTGTACGCCTCCAACGACTCTTGCAGATGCAGGTTTGGCTAGTCCCGCTACCACTCATTCCACCCATTCTAAGACCCCTAACACAGTCCATCCTAACCCTCCCACCCCCCCTCCACAGATATCCACACTCTGCACTCCAGAGCCACTAGAATAATTCAGAGCATCCACCTCTCCATCCAGGATCTAACGAACCTCCTTCACCTCACCGAACTCTCCCTCATCAACCTCAAGCCTCAGCTGAACTCCTCTTCCCCTGCTACCCCAGAGCACCCGAAACACCGACTACTGACATCCCTGAGGTACCTTCGCCCTAGTAAGCACCCTAGCTGCCTATCGGAGGAGGAAATCCTTGACCTCGCCCTCTCCTACAGCTTTTCCCTCACCACAACAAAGTCGCTAGACCTCACTGAAAAGGAAATCCATGACATCCTCCAGGAACATAATGCAGTCTCTCTCACTCCTTGTCTATCAGACGTAAGTGCTGCACACCCCATCTGCACGGTCGATATCAACCCCTGCAGGCCAGCTCCCCTCTGCAACAGAAGGATGAACCGAAGCAATCTAGCGCCAGTACACCTGTCTACCCTGACTCCCGACACCCCCCCCCCCTCCCTGACTGGTCTCTTTATTAACTGCTGATCGGCTGTAAAGCATGCCACCGATGTCACTGCCCTCATTCTGAACAACAAATCCGACTTAGCTATTTTAACAGAATCATGGCTCAATGATTCCTCATCCCCTTGCCTTGACCTCTTAGTCCCCCCTAACTTTAACTTTACTAGGTTAGACCGACCACATAACAAGAGAGATGGCGGCATCACCTGCATCTATCGCTCTAACCTCCTTGTCACCGAGCTTCTGGCGGATACCACCGATGTCTGCGAATATCTAGCCCTCTCAATCTATAGCAACACCACCCATCTATGCAACCTGCACATCTTTTACCACCCCCCAGGCGTGAACGGACCCTTCACTGACCACTTCATGGAAATTATCACAGCTAAGAGCTCCCTCAACACCAAAGACATTTTCCTTGGAGATTTCAACCTGCACTGGAGCGATCTCAAGGACCTTCATGGCCGATCAAGCCCTGACCCAAGCTTGCTAACTCCCAGCACATTCAAAAGGGGCCACTCTTGACTGGATCATCTCTAGGGAGGCAACAGCCAAGCTTATCTCTATAGACCCTTGTGTCTGGTCAGACCACCACGCCATCACCTTCCTTCTACCTGGCACCCATAAGATAAGAGCACCACAACCGGTGCTTCCTTAACGCTGGATCAGAGACACCAAGAACCTGGACCACAAGGAGCTTGAGATCCGCTGCAAATCCGACCTCCCCCTACCCCCACACATCACATCGGCCAGTGACCTCAATGATCACTACTCCACAACGATGTCGAACATTCTGGATGACCTAGCCCCTCTTTAAACTAAAAAGAACTCAGGTCAAAGATAGAAACCCCTGGTACACGGGTTCCCTTAACAATGAGAGGAGATCCCTCCGACAAGCTGAAAGAACCTGGAGACAAGACCCCTCGGCCGCTCACCTAAAACTTCTCCGCCAGGCCAGAAATGCATACAACAAGAATATCCTCATATCTAAAAAAGAGTTCTTCAGAGCCGAACTAGGAAATGCCCAGAACAGACCACGCTAACTCTTTGAGCTGCTCAAACATCAATCGAACAAACTGACCAAAATAGTGAAAGAAAACCCAAGTCTCTCATCCCATCTGAGGAATTCTCCTCGTTTTTTGCAAACAAAATAAAAACCCTAGGTAACGAACTTAGTGCGGCCTCAATATCTCTACCAACCCCTGACCTTCCCCCTCCACCCACCCTGCCTCCACAATCCTCACCTAAGAATCTAGCACATTGGACCAACTTCTCACTCTACGACGAAGACTCTGTCGCCAAAATGCTTTCCACCTTAAACCCGAACAACCAACGACCCTCTCCCTTCTAACTGCCTTGCGACCGCTGCCCAATCCATTATTCCCAACTGGACTACGATAATCAATGCCTCTCTCCAGCAAGGTTCAATCCTGGACTCTCTAAAAGTGGGCCAAGTCCTCCCAATTCTGAAAAAGCTGTCGCTGGACCCAGCCTCCCCAGACAATTTCAGACCAATCTCCAACATTCCTCTCTTGGCTAAAGTGCTGGAGAAGTGTGTGCAACTGCACTTAAGCCACCACATCAACAACTTCCATCTACTCGATGACTTCCAATCTGGTTTCCGACCCGGACACAGCACTGAAACCACCATGCTCCACATTGTCGATGACGCCCTGCAAGCCCTTAACTAAGACAAAACCTGTCTCTTAATCCTCCTAGATCTATCCTCGGCCTTCGACACGGTCAACCATGAGATGTTACTCTAACGCCTCAAACTTAGGATGGGATTAGATGGCACTGTCCTTGACTGGTTTAGTTCCTACCTCCAAAACCAATCTCAGAGATTCCTTGTCAACGGCAACCTGTCCGCTCCCTCCTTGGTCACGGTGGGAGTCCCTCAAGGACCAACGTTGTCCCCCACCCTTTTCAACCTCTATTTAGAACCCCTTGCCGAGGTCCTTCGCACTGCAAATATCTCCTACCATATGTACGCAGATGACACTCAGATCTACATACACATCTCTTCTCTTGAAGAAATCCTCAACCTGAACAAGGCCCTGAAGCTGATGGCTCTCCTCCAACCAACTTCAACTCAATGCAAAGAAAACTGAGTTCCTCCTAATTTCCCCTCCTAAAAGCAACTCGGAGATCAAGACATGGATCAAAGTGATCACAGCCTTAAATTGCCCCCCGACCATTGTGGACTCGGTCAAATCTCTGGGTATCACCTTGGACTATAACCTAAACCTGCAAGATCACATCAACTCAATGGCCAATTACACCATTGAAACCATTCCTTGATGCTCCCGACCTAAAACTTGCAGTCCAATCCCTAGTTATTTCCAGGCTGGAATATTGCTGCTCCACCCTTTCTGGTTTACCGAAGATCTCCATTGCACCTTTAAAATCCTGCCTCAACTCAGCTGTCAGACTACTTACCGGCACAAGGAAATTTGATCACATCACTCCTCATCTGAAATCATTGAACTGGCTCCCACTCGAGGCTAGGATCCATCTCAAGTTGGCATGCATCACGCACAAGGCCCTACATTCAAACTCCCCTGAGTATCTTGCACAGAAACTTGTGATATCCGGAGGAAGCAGAAACTCACGATCGGCCAGTGCCCTCCTACTCCAGCCTGCTCGCTTTCGGAAAAAAAAACCTACAATCGAGCTTTCGCTGGGGCTGCACCAAGAATTTGAAACTCCTTCCCACCCGCCATCAGAAGAATCCCCTCTCTGGCACGCTTCAAAAAGGAGGCCAAATCCTTCCTCATGGGTAAATTCCTTGACTAATCCCGTTCCACTACCACCCCAAAGACTACTACCTCCATCCTGGGACCTCGCCCCACCAAGAAATCGGAATCCATCCTTGACAATTGTAATATTGGCTATAAGTCTTTTCCCTCTTTCTCCCAGCACCCCTCCCCCCTATTTTACAGTACTCTTGTGTTATCCTCCTTTTGTTTACTTTGTGACTCTGTAAAGCGCTCTGATACCCTAACAGGTCAAGTTCGCGCTCTATAAAACTTAAAATAAATAAATAAATAAAAATACTGGCCGAAGAAAATACCTTTTTGGCATACTGCTCCCACTTCTTAGAATCCCTGTCTGCCGGAGCCTGCGAAAACGCCCCTGATGACTGCTTCGAACAAGAAGCTTGCACAATTAGACTTTCAGGAGACGGGTGAGAGGAAAGGAAAACCGGATCTCCAGGAACAGGTCTATACTTTCTCAAGACTGACCTCGAAACTGCAGGAGTCGAAAGAGGATTTCGCCACACATCAAGAATTGGCTCAGTAAGAGCATCATTAAAAGGCAAAAGTGGCTCAAACACTGAGGGAGGAAAATTAAGCACTTCAGTGAGAATATTGGGCTTATACTCCGCCACAGGAAGCTGCAAGTCCAACAGTTCCGCAGCCTTCTTAATAACTGCGCAACATCCTTAGAGGGAGAAGCCTTTTTAGAAACAAAGTCCCACTTTGGAGAAGTGTCAAGCCACCCTTGCTTCACACAAGTCTTCAAACACATCTTCTGTGTCATACACCTCTCCTTCCTCCATTACATCACCCTGGTACTGCTACTCTTCCAATAATCTCTGCGCCTCTCTCCTTGAACGCATCTTCGGTTGCAGCGTCGGTGGCACCACACGTGCCCTTGATGGCTCTGGAAGTGGCGTCGAAGGTGAATCCATGACAGACGCCGTTCGAATCCGAGAAGCTTCCCGGAATAGAGCCAGAGACTGCCCATATGGCGTCGACATCCTCGGAGTCGGAAAAGACCAGGACGACGTCGCTGGTATGAACGGCATAAAAGGGGGCCTGAGGACACTGGAGAGGCACACCCAAAATATAAGCCTCCAGAGGGGTATGAGGCCCTGTTGAAAACACCATAAAACGCATTTAAAAAAATGCGACGGATCTAACCAGGCATCGGAAACTGAGGGTAAGAAGCCGGTTCTGGATCCAATTGAGGTACCTCTGGAGTCGGAGCCATTGGAGCCACAGGTGGAACAGCTGGAGGGGAAGGAACCTCGTCATCATCAGCTGGATTCGACAGAGAAAATCTTGGCATCAATGCCTGCTCCAGCGTCCCCTTATAGGAAGGAGAATGAGCCAGAGTCACCTGAAGAGAAACTGAAGACGAAGGTGAAACAAAGTCCTTTTCTCAACGTCGAGGAGCAGGAGAAGGTGACCTCAACACCACAGACTTCGAAGACCGACGTCGAGAAGCAGGTCTCCTCTTCTTATGCTTCTTTTTGAATTCGCGCGACATCAAAGAATCAGACTTACACCTTTTTCTACTTTTTTTCTTTTCTTGCTTTAGCCATGTAGAGCTTTGCTTCTCGCTCCTTTATCGCCTATGGATTAATCTTCCTGCACTAAGAGCATCCCTCGATGTCAGATCAGAAGATAAACACCAAAGGCAATCCTCATGCGGGTCAGTAATTGATATATGTGTTCCGCATTCTCTGCAAGGTTTAAACCCGGACTTCCTCGGAGCAGACATAACGAAGAAAGGAAGAGATACAATCAAAAACACAAAGTATCCAAACGAAGTCTGGAGAGTCCCAGAAAAAACCGTTAGGGTCGACAGCGCGGAAAAAAGGGAACTGACGTCATCACCTCAACGTGGTCTTCTTATGGCTCCGGTGACGTCATGCGGAGCCGCGTGCGGAGCCATGAAGCTATGACGACCTCGGCAAGCAGGAAAGCGGTCTCCAAAGTAAGAAGACGAAGAGGACAATTATGTAGTGGCTTGAATGGAGCACACAAGATAAACAAGTCCCATTGCGGTATTACGAACGGAGAAGGAGGAAAGAGATGAGTAATGCCCTTTAGAAATCTACTTACAATTGGTGTATTGAAAAGAGAAGGCTGATCAGGAAGTTGAATAAAGGCAGAGATTACCAGAAGATAGCATTTAAGAGTGCCCAGAGCAGAGCCCTGCTGGGTCAAAGATAGAATGAAGAGGAGAACCTATGAAAGAGGGGCAGAAAGGGGATCGACAGCCTTTGCTCTGCACCATGCCATACATTTGTTCCACCTACAGGCGTATACCATTTTATTGGAGGGATGCCTGGCTGTCAATATGACGGTACAAACTTCGGGAGGAAGGTCGAAAGCTGTCAACTGTCGCTGCTCAATCTCCATGCAAGGAGGTGGAAGCTGGACAGTTTCGGGTGGTGTGCGACAGAAGATCCTGCAGAAGAAGCAGTCTGATCGGAGGATCGATGGCCATGCTCAAGAGCTTGGGTACCAGACTCTTCGTGCCCAGTCAAGAGTCACAAGCATGACTTGGGCCCGGTTGCACTTGATCTTCTTCAGCACTCTGGATAGAAGTGGTACATGCAGAAAGGCATAGAGGAGGCCGCAATTCCACTCGTTACGAAAAGTGTTGCAAGGAGAGTGCTGCCTTGAAAACTCCAACGCGTAGAACTGCGGACATTGCTCATTCTCTTCATGGCGAACCGATCTAACCAAGGCTCTCCCCTCTGCTGAAAGAGACCTTCCACCACCTCTGAGTGAAGACGCCATTCGTGATCCATCATGCACCGGCGGCGGAGTTAGTCTGCCCTGGCGTTAAGGGAACCTACCAGGTGTTGAACCACCAGGGAAATGCCCTGATGTTCCAGCTATGGCCAAAGGCGAAGAGCCTCTTGACCTAGGGTCCACAACCCCATCCCACCCAGTTTATTGCAGTATGACGTGGTGGAGGTGGTGTCTGTTAACACCTGCACTACTCTTCCATTGACAGAAGGAAGGAATGCCTTCAGTGCAAGACGGATCGCCTGGAGCTCCAAAAGGTTTATGTGGAGCCCGGACTCCGGCGGAGACCAGAGACTTCTGATCTCCACCTCTCCCATGTGGCCACCCCATCTTAGGAGTGACACATCTGTCACCACTGGGTACTCTGATTGGGGAAGGGAGAGGGACATGCCGCTGACCCAATCCTGGTTTGTGAGCCACTACTGCAATTGACGTGCATTCCCCTTCGAGATCTGGACGACATCAGAGAGATTCCCTGATGCTGCGCCCACTGGAACTTCAGGTCCCACTGTATAGCCCACATATGCCATCTGGCATGATCCACCAGCAGGATGAAGGAGGCCAGGAGGCCCAGCAGCCTCAGGGTCATTCTCACTGAAATCCGGGATAGAGGCTGAAACATTGACATCATAGCCCAAATATTCCGGACTCCCTGCTCAGGAGGATAAGCCTGAACTGCGCTGTATCCAGAACTGCTCCGATGAAAAGGAGCTTCTGAGAGGGAATCAGGTGTAACTTCGGCACGTTGATAGTGAACCCCAGTGAATGCAGAATGTCCGCTGTAGTCTGGAGGTGGGAGACGAGAGCCTGGGGCGAGCCTACCTTCAACAGCCAATCGTCGAGATAGGTGAAGACTGGAACCCTAGAACTGCACAGATGAGCTGCGACCATCGCCATCACTTTCAAGGAACACCCGAGGGGGCGCTGGACAGGCCAAAGGGGAGCACGGTGAACCAAAAATGCTTGTGGCTTACCATGAACCATTTAGTAACATCTGTGGGTCGGCAGGACAGGAATTTGGAAATAGGCATCCTGCAAGACCAACGCTACCATCTAGTCTCCGGGATCGAGGGCAGAGAGAACCTGAGCCAACGTGAGTATTTTGAGCTACTTCTTCTGGAGGAAGCGGTTGAGGGCCATGAGGTCAAAGATGTGATGCAGGCCTTTGTCCTTCTTGGGTCCCAGAAAGTAGTGGGAATAGCAACCATGACCTACTTCTGGCACAGGGACCTGTTCGATAACTCCCTTGGCCAAGAGAGCTGCAACTTCCTGGCAGAGAAGGACCAAGTGATCCTCCAATATGCGACGGAGTGCCGGTGGCATGGAGGGAGGGGTAGACTCGAAGGGGAGGCAGTAGGCCCTTCAGACTATCTGCAGAACCCACCCATCTGACGTGATGTTTTGCCAGTGGGGGAGGTGATGGCAAATCCTCCGCCCACTGGCCTCTGGTGGCCCTGAAAGTTATGACTAGGAGGGTTTGGAGGCTACTGCAGGGGTGTGTGGGTGTACTGGCCTGCCCGCTGGCCCCCACACCGGCACTGCTGGGTCCCACGTCTGTGGCCACACATACACTGGGTAGCTTACGTGGCCCTGTGGCTTGATTGGGACGAACGTGGTGGGGCACCCGTTCCGTAGCCATGAAAGGGGCAAAAGGCAGACTGCGTGGGGCGAGAGATTGCCATGAGGGCCAAGGACCTGGCCGTAGCCCTGGAATCCTTGAAGCACTCGAGCGCCAAGTCCACCTTGTCACTGAAAAGGTGACGGTCATCAAAGGGCATGTCCAAAAGGGTGGATTGGACATCCTCTGAGAAACCAGATGTCCTCAAAAAGGCGTAAGGCCTCAAGGCTCCTGATGTGGAAACCATTCTGCCCAGATAGTTGGCTGTATCCAGCCCACACTGAACAGTGAACTACGATGCACCTCCACCTTCTGCAACTGCGCGGGTGAGAACGTCTCGGGTCTCCTTCGACCACTGAGGCAGCACTTGTGCAACCATATCCCACACTGTATGGGTATAATGGCCCTAGTGGCATGCAGTGTTCACAGACCGCTGCGCTAAGCTGGCGGAAGAAAATATCTACTTCCCAAGGTGTACCAGTTTCTTAGATTCCCATTCTGTGGGAGCTTTAGGGAATGCGCCCTTAGATAACGAGGCTTGGACCACCAAGCTCTAGGGGGTCGGGTGTTGGGAGAGGAAAAGTGGGTCGCGCAGGGCTGGGCGGTGGCTTCGGGCAATCATTCTGTCCTCAGGAGCCCCTGTGCTGGGCTTGGACCAATAGCACAGAAGGACATCAGTGAGGGCTTCATTAAAGGGCAGCAGGGGCTCCACAGAGACCGCTGCTGGTTGAAGTACCTCTGTCAGGAGGTTACTGACTGCCACCTTAGGAAGCTCAACGCCCAAGGCCTCAGCCGCTCTATGCAACACCACTGCGTACAAGGCTCCCTCCTCTACAGCCACAGTAGGGGGAAGAGCATGCCAAGGTCTGGGGAGGTATCCAAACCACTGGCATCACCCAGTTCCTCTTGCCAGTCTGGCACTTCAAGCTGGTCGGCTAAAGGGTCTACAGGCCCCTCCCAGTCCTCCTCATCCTCCTCTGGCTGCCACTCAGGGCAAAAAGGAACACCAGGAACTAACAGAGGCACTAACCTAACTTCCGGCACCCGTATTGACGTCGAGCGACGTCAGTCTGGCACCGTGTCAAACTCGGGGGTGAGGCTGGGGTCGACGACAGTTCGGGGCACAACCGGTGCCGCGGGCGTCGTCACCGGAATCGGCTCCGGGGAAGGTATTGTGAGGTCGACCGATGTCGATCTGGATCCAGGCCTGGATCCTCGTGGGACCGGAGACGCCGGCATCGAAGGCCCAGGGCCCCCAGCAGAGTCCGTGGGGCCCGAAGGCATGCCGACGAAGTTGGGCCGCCCAAAGATGCAATGCAGCACTCCGTAAAAAGCTCTAAGCTGGGCAGGGGTGCTCCAGCTCTGGGAAAGGGAGGGAAGTGCAGAGCTGTCCCAGAAGCAGGCTCCGAAGTCAGAGTGGGAGAGTGACAACGCTCTGGGTTCCGCGTTGTGTCAGCCGACGGATGAGGAGAAGGTAAAGAGCAACAATGCTTCTTCGCCTTCTTCTTGTGCTTCTACTTACCTTAGGAGTGCGAAAACTTCGATGACGAGTCGTGATGGCTCTGCGTCCGGTCCCGAGAACTTCCTCTCGACCATGAGCTCGAACGGCAGAGAGCGGACTACTGTGCTTCCAAGAGGTTTTGGGACCACTTCCTTAAAGAAAAGACTTTGGATTCATGGCCCTGCAGTTGGAGAACGACTTCAGGTCGAGGTCGTGCTCCAAAGGCACATGAGGTGCGGATCCGTGACTGATATCAACTTGTGACAGGAGTCTAAGGCTTGAAGCCGGTCCGAAGATGGGACATCCTTCGTGCATCCAGGAGTCGATGGACTCAAAAAAAGACATCGACAAAAGACGAAAAAGCTTAGTAAAAAAGTGACTAAGGGGCAAGCTCTCTCCGGATCTGCGCTGGCTGGCACGGAACAATAAAGAACTGGAGTCAGCGTGCAGGGGCGGCGTCTAAGTTGACACCGCAACGTTATCCCGGCGACCACGACGCTGATGACGGATGCAGTCTCGACCGGTGCCACCTACCGACGCGCAAGGGTACTGCTACAGAAAAATTCTCTGGATCCAGTCTGACGCTTGGGGGTAATTCTGAGGTAAGGAATCCATAACTAATGGTCTCTTTCAGATGAGCTGTTCATCCACTCAGTTCTGTTAAATGAGGTCAATATAATACAAGACTGCCAAGCTGCCATGCAGTCAATGCAGTCCCTCATCATCCTTGGTGGGATGACAGGGAAGAAATAAGAAAGCTGGAATAGTGTTGTGTAGTTTCTATAAACCGATATAGGATCTGCACGTTCAGACAACAAAACTGCAGGATTGGTGTCCGAACAGATTCCAGACACCCCGAGTATGTGAACCTGTATACCAGCTAGCTCACAGTGTCACTATAAACCTCTCTTACCAAGGAGAGAATAGTTGTTGGCAACTATCAAACATGACAGCTCTGTCCCGTCGGGGATTGTGGAAACAGTACAGTACTTTCGTTCAGTCACGCGGGGTGACTTTGTCTCAGAGAGATGCACAGAATAAACGCTGAGGACGTTTTTCCATAAGTATTTATTGAACCAACGTCATTCTAATGTACAATAGGTGTGCTGAAACAACCATTAGATAGAAACAGATATAAATGGTTATAAGCACCAACAGAGTATAAGGACGGAGATTTCTACCATAGTCCTAAAAGGATGAATACAGGCAGGTATAAAAAATACATGACAGTAAAATGCGTACTCCTACGATACAACCCTAACTAGATGTACCTAAGTGTACCTATCATGTATGTAGTTGTAAACCAAGAATCTCTTTAGGATGAAGTCAACCCCATTACCTGAAGTGAAAGACCGTGGGACCCCGTTTCGGACACCCTGCGAGTGTCTGCATGCAGGAACCTCAGCGTCTTGCTTCAGTGTGTCAGCATGGAAGTCTTTTTTCTCTCCTGCCTCAGCAAAGATATGGTGTTTATATACCCATTGCGGTACCTGGGGGTACCTTGCTGTGTCAAGTTGGACTAGGATGACGGAAGGAATGACCTTTATACATAGTTATTATGCAGGAGATGGTAGTCCTGCTGTGATTCCAAGAATACTCATGCATAATGAATAAGGCTAGTTTTCAGAGGAAACCCCATTTCATTAAGGCATTAACGTAACTAAGTAAATGGTCAGTACTGAGATCCGTTATGTAGTGTAAAGTCAGGAAAATATAGGTAAAAAGTCTAGTTGCAACCTGAGCCTATATCGGGCACATATATAAAAACTAACAATAGTGACCGGGTGGGCCACACAAAAAGACAAAATCACTTTGGGTAAGAAGCAGTAGCGTCTGGCATGGCTCGCAGGTGGCGGGGCAGGCGGTCGCAGGGGAGACGTGGGTGCAGGGGGTCACAGGCGTATGTGTAAAAAAAATTGTTTGTAAATTAAGTTACCTTCCTCCCCTGACCAATCACAAGACTGCAATGCAATGTTGTGATTGGTTTTGAGGGTCCTTATTTAAAGCTCAACCAGGGAATGAGGGCTTGGGCATGTTCTCCATGTAGACTGTGATCCAGGCCGCATGGAGAATGGGGAAAGTGCGCATAACTGGTTTTGGCGGCCCCCGAGGGCTGACCAAACAGTCATTGCACACTTAGGAGTGGACCAACCACTCCTCTCCTGCCCTGCTCTGAGAGCAGAGAAGCGCCGCCCACCCGCAAAGTAGCACAAACATAAAATGATAATAACTTAAAGTTATTATCATTTGGTTTCCACTTCTCGTACTGCTTGAAAGCAGTGGGGAGATGCTCCGGAGGATCCGCCACTGGTAAGAAGAATGGGCAGGTGCACATCTAAACTAGTCCAGGTAAAAACTGTGAAAGGTTGACACACAGAGGGCCTAAAATTATTTGACTCTATGAGCAGAGATTAATGCAACTAACAATACTGTCCTCAAAGTAAGAAGCTGAACAAGACAACTGCTCTAAAATAGATCAAGAAAGTGAACATAATCCAAATTGGAATCCAGTTCCTACTGAGGAACAATGAAAGGAGAGGGAAGAAGCAGGTAAAACCTGGCACTAAACTATAATGTCGGATCAGAGAGATACATGGAAGCAGACAAGATAACTCTTGACTCTGCTCACTGCTATTCCCTGCTGTGTGAAAGAGAGTTCAAAATATAGGGCATCAGAAAAGTGTTACTTAAAGGGATCCAAGCTTTCTGACTCACACCACCGCATACGCTTCTTCCATTAAACCGCAAAAATTTACTTTGTAGTAGGTATTCTGGCATCTAAGATGACAACTACAACTTCATCAGGGAAGCAAAAGTGCTCAAAAGGGCACAGGTCAACCTCCATACATGGAGACTCAGCATTTAAAAATTGGGTTGGAGTACTTGACTGTTCTGTTGTGAGAGCAGGTCCGACAAGTGCAGGAGAGGAAGAGGGGGCAGAGTGCTCAGTGGCAACGGATCAGAGAACCTTCACCTCCATGAGATCAGCTGCCCATCATCCAACACTTCAACAGAACTTTCAGATGAAGTCAATGGAATTGTGTGCAGCAGGCCAGAGACTAGCTGAACCCAAAGACATCCTCAGGGAACCATTCAGATCGAACTGTATGGCACAAAACCAAGGACAGTTTCTGTTCTGGAACTGTGACAAAGAGGTCCAAGGATAGACACCCCACTTGGGAGAAAATGACTTCCTTCACTTCGGACTGTAGATATTACACATAGGCTTCCAGCAAGTCAATTGAGAGTATCCGCTCACTCACTGAGAGACATGACTAGACCGATTGCTACCCGGAAAATACTACTTCACTGTCCCCATTGCTACAGACGAATTGCCTCTTAACATCCTTCAGTCTTATGCCACAACCCAAAAGAGTGCAACCCAAATAATGTCCTACATCAACCTGGGGCTCTGAAGTAGGGCCCGATCTTAGAGTATTTTGGCAACCAGCTCTAGTGCACTAAAATGATTGCCGGCAATGTTTAAAATACACTACTAAATCACATTTGAACTAGACAACATTGAGGTGTTCCATGCATTACCTGGTACAAAATTACAAGCCATAGACCACAGAAGCGACTCTGCTTCCATGATCATGCGATTTCGGACGACAGTTGTACCCGACTGCTCCTGTTATATCTTAGCCTGATAAAGCCCTGAACGCGGAATACTCCCGTCGTACTCAATTACTCTACCGTTACAGTTGATGACCCCGCCACGCCATTTACAGCCCTGATGAGTCACAGGCTTCGTCCTGCTTGATGAAACACGTGTCGGCTGGCGTCTATACTCTATAAAGAGAACCACATAAAGTTTTCATCAAATCAACAGCTTCAGCTCCTTTTGTCCTGTAATATATGTTTACATAATTGTTCATCTGACGTGTGCACAGTTTTTGTCTGTACAAAAGTACAAGTTACTTACCGTCTGTAACGAAGTATCTGATAGAAACATAGTTTAGCAGCAGATTAACTTGTGAATTCTACCCAGGCGCCAGACTGGATCCGGAACCTTCTCAGCAGTACCTTTGAGCGTCAGGGGGCGACGCCTTATGGCTTTGTAACAATGTCAACTCCAAGTGTGATGCCAGCGGAGCCATATAAGTGATCCGGCGAGCTGACATCAGTTTCTTCAGTGAAAATGTCCACGCCAGAACGCGGAGACACCGTAGAAAATGGTTATGGAAACAGTGTGCCAAAAAAGATGACATTTCTTTACCACAACAATAGAAATAGGAATAAAGGCATAATATCAGATATGGACTTTTAGAAAAAAAGGCCAAGAAAGCAATGAAGCACAAGCCAAGGTGAACACTGCGCAGTGGTGCATAATGCAACATACAAGGAAAATACCTCCCACTCCGCCGAACATGTACCATGGGGAAATAGATGGAATAGATGGAATAGCAACCCCCATGTGTCTGGAGAGTCCCACCATACCAGAAAGCAGAGATCAGTGGATTTGAAAAACTGCGTGGAAAGGGAAGACCACTCCAACACCAAAGGTCACTCAACAAAGGAAATGAGTGGACTGGTAACACCAAGACCAGACCTCATAGGTCGTTCGCAGGGTGCAGGGGATCGTACTGAGAGTTAAGGAATCTGCAGCTAGACTATGTCGCTACCAGATAGATCGATACAGAAGGTAAGTTACTCGTTCATCTAGTCACAGATTCCTTAGCTTATGAAAAGGGTCTGCAAATCAGTCCCACAATAGCTCCAAAGAGTACAATTGGTTGAGAGCAAAGACCGACCATCCCCACTTGGGAGGAGATAAAAAAGAGAGCTGCCTCTTTCATTGAAAGTGTGGTAAAGACCACACAAAGAATGCAAACAAAAAACATTTACATTGAGTAAAGAACACATCCACCCATAGGCATAATAGCGCTGAAGTACAGATGTGCATTGTTACCAGAGTCAATGGTACATATATCATGGATCCAAATTGTATGAAAGGCCAAGATGACCTATCAGAATTTGGACATATGACCACGAGGAGGAGCAGAGGTTCCTGCAATGCACACAACAGAGGATAGAGCCACCAGACCCAGCTAAGCAGTGGATGGCATCTATCCCGGAATAAAAGACCTTGTGGACCAGAAAAGCTAGAGGCAAACTACTGTATGGGTTTCGAAATGACTTAGCTAGAAAGAAAAATTGCGAAGGGGCCTCCCGAACACAAAAAGACGAATAAACTCTTCCGAGTAGGCAAGATGGCGGCTGTGTGATTGCGGCTGGAGCCACTCACCCAAGTCGCCTGTTATAGTATCTTGGTTTAAACACTGACAAGCAATCGTGTGCCTTGATGAAACTCCACCAAGGAATTGGACGATTCTGGGCAGCTAGTACGAGGCAGATACTGCGAGGGTCCACCGGCACCCAGCAACTTACATTTTTGCTAATCCGCACTGTGTTGAAGGAGCTTGGTGGTCGTGGACAAGACAGGCAACCGCTTCAGCAGCTCAGGCTGCCTCCCAAACAGACCAACCCTCTTAAGGATCATGCAGAGGCTGAAGTGGCTGAAGGAACGCAAGGAGCTCTGCCGGGCAGGAAGACGCTGGTCGGAAGGAGGACCCTACTCCTCCTGCAGTGAGATGAGAACCTGCAGAGGCAGCCAGCAAAGCAATCCAAAGGAGTAGGGTCCTAATGAGGAAGTAGTGAGAGTGAAGCAGGCTGTGATCCGGGGATATTTTCTGGATGGGTTACTGTGGGAAACAAGAAAGCATCACCTATGGAGGTGGCGGCTGAGAGGCAACAGACAGTTGGAGTTGTCAAAGGGGGATGTCTCTTCTGCTAATGGTGTGAGTACTGATTTGGCTCCTTTCTCTTTTGTGGACAGTTCTAGGGAGGCATGCACTGCCCGGAATTTGCCTTTAAGTAACTCTGAGGATGGGGGGGGGGGCGGAAGACCATGCCCTACCTGTTCAACAACTTCTGGCTCAACAGGGGGCGAGCTTAATTAGCTTGCTTCTGGCCTGGTAATTGGGTCCGGGCGCCCAATTACCAGGCCAGAAGCAAGCTCCAGTTGGGTACACTCAAAAACTGGGGGGACCCCAGAAGGAGAGACATTTTTCTCCCTTACTGATGATTCTGATTTATCTAGGACAAGTAAATTGCATTCAGATCGGGATTCGGAATTGGGTTACTCCAGAGGCAAAGGAGTGCCTTTCCCATTATTAACCTTTGTTTTTTACTCCGGAGGCAGCCAAGATAGCTCCTTGGCTAAACCAGCTACCCAAAAATGGCAGCTTCACAAAAAAGGAGGAAGAGCACCAGGAAAAAGAGGTCTGGTATAGGGGGCTCTGAATCCGACTAAAGTATGGCTTGTCAGATGAAATGGGACTATTCAGGCACTAATTTTCTGCTTGAAGACGGGGGATCAGCAGCAGATGGAATACTGTAGGAGATATCAAAGCTGCTCCCTCAGACAGAGTCAACATCTGAACCTCCCCCCTCGATGGGGCTAATTTACTCCACATTAATGCAAATGCAAAGTGAAGCACGGCTGGAGAATAAGAGGGCTCACTTAGCTACAAAAAAACGTCAAGGGGCTCTTCGCAAGTTGAATAAAATCTGCACCAAAATATCGGAACACACAACTGTGCTGGAAGAACAGACAGTTGCATTGGATGCTGGGGCTGAAGCCATGGGGCGGCAAGTTTCCTTACAGGAAACCTGGATGACAGACGTCATGTGGAAACTTGAGGATTTTGAGAACCGCCTGCGGCTGAATAATCGGAGACTGCTGGGTATAGCATAGAATGCAGATGGGGGTGACATCCGGGGTTTCGGGTTGTGCCTGCTGAAGGGGGATTTTTCAGAATTGGCTCAATGGGACTGGGATTCAGCGGTGCAGAGAGTGCATCGATTTCCACTTATGCTCAAAAAGAAAAGGAGTCAATCTGATCCTAGCAAGAAACCTAGAGCCATATTGATTTTCTTCTGGAACTTTCTCTTGCGACAGGCGGTGTTTGAAAAGGCAAGACCTGAGGCCAGGTGCTCTGCCGAAGGACACACTTTTTTTGTAAGATCAAACTTCTGCCATATGACTGTGGAGAGAAGGTGGAGACTGTGGCAATTGATTGCGCCTTTTCAGAAGTTTGGTTGCAAGGTGTAGTTGTTGAGTCCTGCTCACCTTAAGGTTATCTTTAAGGGGAACCCAAGGGTTTGTTCCTTAGAAATTCTGGCTCAGGAGTTCTTACAGGAAATCTCAGGTGGCGGGAAGTAGGGGATGACATGTGTAAGAGAATGTTGGGGTTTGTGGATATCGCTTTTGCAGGTTTTTTCTCGCTCTCTCCTTTCTTTTTTCTTCATTTTTAGGTCTCGGCTCTCGAGACCTATTGTCGTCGAGATGCCTCTCAAGGGAGACGGACCGGGGCATGCGCGGCGATTCGGTCTGTGGATGCACACGTACAGGCACACGTACAGACACACGCGCACAGACACACACACATGTTACTGAGGCCAGCCGGCACACACACACGAGCATACACACACAGACAGACGCAAATGCACGCACACACACACACGCACACACAGACATACATACACACACACACCGCCGGCCCCCCACGCACACAGACGCACACATACACACACACCGCCGTGCACAGAAGCCAATAAATACCCTCAGGACCTACGGTCCCCTCCCAGGGGTCCTCTGTACTTTGCCATACGTACTCCTGGGATCTTCTCCTTGTCAGGGCGTCGTACTCACCTCTCCCTCTGCCTCCGCCTCCTCCTCCTGCGCCAACAATTGAGAATCCCGGGAAGTCGAGGCCTGCTCTCCGTCCATCTCTACGGGGGTGCAGCTGGCTGCGTGTGTGGCTCAATGGTTAGAGCGGCAGACCCTGATGCAGAGTTCTGGCCCGGGACCAGGGTTCAATTCCCGCCTCTGTGGGTCTTGAGCTCAATTTCCTCTGACCTGAAAATTCTCGCCTCTGTGCCTCTTCTAATCATGGGCCCCACGCCGCAACTCTGGGCAATAGCTTGCTTAACCTCCACACCGGCCCCAACAGCGCTAGGATGCCTGGCTTCACCCTGGGGGTGCCCAGGGGTGGACACTTCACAGGGAAAGCCAGGAAGGGTTCCACAGCGGTATGAGTAATAGCGCCAGGCAACCGCTTGGTGGCAGTGCGCTCTACAAATACCTTGACATTTACATTTACCTCCATTTAACTCTCTATTTACACTGCAGCCTGCACGCACGCCTGTTAGACGCCAGCCCAGTCTGTCAGTGCTGTCCGTACGTGTGACGTCCGCTCATTATGTGCCGCGTCGACTGTCTGACTCTTCGTCAAGGAAAGTGTGCTGCTGCAGGAGTCAGTTTCTGCAAGACCATTTTTAGGTTGAGCGTCAGCTGTAGCAAGGCCTGCTTTAAACACTTTACCATAGTGTAATCTGGCAATTTGGCCTGCTTCTTGCAATTGTCATTTTGTTTTCTTGGTCCTTATTTGTTTCTGTTCCGATACATCATTTCCGATTTTACACGGGGCGCACCGGCTAATTACTGTTCCCTTACTCTCGTAAGTGTTATTGTGTTATTTGGGGACTACTTGTATAGTGCTTGCTACCGCAGAGTAAAAAAAAGTGCTACTTCGACTCTCATCACAGTTAGTCAATTTACCAACTTCTCAAGGCAAAAGAGGCGTCACCGGGCACTCCGGGCTTCCAATCAGTGAGCTGCGGCAGCACCGATGCAGATGAGCAGGTGCATGGCTCACTGAGCTGAAATGTGCGCTGGGCTACCTGCAGGTCCAAATGCCGGCCAGGCCCACACAGCCATCTAGCCGACTGAGCTCGGTAAACTGAGTACCAATGCAATGGGCAACAGTAGCATCTACTGTTTACAGCACTTAGATGTGGCAGCAGGCGGTATAAGATGCTATATACAAAGGTGATTGTTACTCTAAACAGCAAACTCTTAACCAGTGATCTATCCTGCAGCATAAAGAATACCTGTGCATTTAGTTCACATTTATTTAGAAAACGTAGGTTTTAGCAATCAATGAAATGAAATGTGTTTACTACTTTCATTTTGCTGTGGAAACGACATCACATAGGCACCGTAAAAAGAGTAGAGAGGGAGTCATTTGGTGAAACATTACACTGTTACCCACAGCGCGGATCTTCCCTCCTCCCGAGTAATCTTTCCATCTCTGGCAATGATCACTTGAGACAGGGAGGATTTGCTCGACAATATGTTGCTCGACCCCTCCAAACATAGCGTGTGGGGTTAAGATCCGTGACAGCTCTCGTGATTTCTAGCTAACTGTAGATGTCCAGTCGTTGTATCTGCTGCAGACATTAACATAAGGTTCTTGCTACTGCTGAGAAATTCGGCTTAGACCTCTGGCCTGCAGACACTCACACTCTCCTCTTCCAGGCTAAAGAATACTCAGACATAGCTTGCTGATGCACTGAACCCTCAAACCCCCCCCCCCAATATTAAAAGCCTGGGATAAATGAACCGTTGTTACTGCAGGGAAGGCTTCGGATATGTTATGAAAAAACAATGTCTTTAAATCTCGGCGTTTTTTTATCATGGAATAAACAAGCGGCTGTAAGGGCTCAGGAAAGATTCCGAGTATTTATCAGAAGTAAAAGTCTTGTTCCTGCAAATCGCGATTACACTTCATAGTGGAGTTTGTGCAGAAAAGTCGTTGAGGCTATGGAGGGAGGGAGCCTTGAGACTGTGTCCGGCCTTCACCATGTCTTTGTTGGCATGAGAGGTGGGCGAATAGTAGCGGCGTAAAGAAACTTGAGGGGGGCCCTGCGAAGTACCTGGAGGTGGCCCCCCACATTTCAGATCCAGTCTGGAGCTCTCAGGCCAGAAGCTCACCGCCCGAGCACAGTGTCGGAGGGGCCCCCTTGAGCCTGGGCCCCCGCACTGCAGGGGATGCAGGGGCTATTGTTACCCCACTGTGGGTGAGCCATGAGCCTGGAGCCTCGCTCGGACTGGCGGGTGATCAATGCCTGCTCCTCCTCAACCCAGGATGTGGCATTACTGTCGGAGCTGCTGACCGTGTAATTGGGGAAGCAGATTCCAGTCCCAGTGTCTCCTCAACATCCTGTGATTCTAGGTACAATACTTAATTTCCCCCTGCTTATGAGCAATGCTTGTGACCTTGCGCAATGTAACCTGGATAAATTGGGTGCTTCCCCACTTAAATTGTGTGATATTAAGCATAGTTTATTTCACCAAAACGTTTTTTTATTTCATTATCGCACTTTCAAATATGGAAGTAATGACTACCAGTTGTACAAAACTATCACTTTTAATACGTACGTCTCAGTACAGTGCTATAATGTGCCTTGTTAATGTTAAAGCTTCCACGTGTTAAAGAAATTCACGTTTTTGAATTTTAAAGAGACTATCATATTTTATATGAAGTTTGTTGTAATATTTTCAGGGCTCAGCTCAGCCCTGTTAATTTAGTGACTCGCCCACCACTAGTTGGCATGCACTCTGTTCAGTGGCAGGCTTCTTACTCCACTCTTTTCTTAAACATCATTTTAATTTTCAGTTTCAAGTGGTCCAAGGGCTCAGTACAATAGAAAGTCGTTACATACAGTGCACCGAGAGTAAATCGTTGCAGTATTCGTCACCATCAAGCAAGCTAACAGAATATACAGTTTTATGCATATCAGACCCATCTCACTCATAGAAAACATACCCCCTCCCCAACCCGCACCACCCCGTGCCCCTTGGCATGCTGTCGAAGAACACTACTACTGTCAGTTTCTGCTCAGCCCACATATATGTGCACATCTTCTTAACCCCTACAATGCTTGGGTACAGATTATATCCAAACAGCCCCATTATCTAATCTGCCTACAGTGGTGGCGGGCCATCTGGTGTATCCAAATCAGGGTCCCCCAAACATTTGGTTCTCCCAGTCGCACCCCGGTCAATTTTGCCGCACCCCTTCTTCACAACTTGGAGCAGGACTGCACTCTCAAACCCTGCCTATTTAACAAGCTCCTCCCTTCATCTAACTACTCTGGGATGCCTGGTGGCCTTCCAATGCATTGTGATTGCTGGCTTCGCAAGAAGAGCTAAGACCATAGGTCTACTGATGGTTTTACATTTATGCAGGCGAGTGTATTCCCTAGCAAGCAGGCCATAGATGAGCAAGGAATCACCTGATAAGTAGTTGCGCCTCTGGCCTGTTCCCCAAAATCATTCCAAGCTGGTGAAATTTGGAGTCCGGATGACTTCCTTAGTTGCCAATGAAATAGCGATTTACCGAGCACTCAAAATCTGTCCGTTTAGCTCACTGAGCTTACCTGGGATTCTTTCTTTTCCGTTTTTTTGTGTGTGCACATTTATACAGCGCAAACTCGACCTGAAGGCAGTGCTTTAAATGGGTCGGTACTTACCGGTACTGAGTACCACCACTTTTTAGGTCTCAGCTAGCATAGGCTGCGCTTGCGCAGTCTCACTGGCGAGATTTTATGTCTTCTAGTACGGAGGTAAACGAGCCAGCTCTTTTCCATTGGCTGGATTTCTAAACGGCGGCCAGCCATTGGAGAAGAGCTTTGCCTGTCACTCTAAGCCCCGTCCATTTTGGATTGAGGGGAGTGTTTTTTGCTGTCCTTTCTCTCCATGAGGTCTTCAGTCACTCAACAAAAAACACGCCCCGAGTCTGAAAAGGACGGGACTTACAGACTCCTGCGTGAGCCTACCCAATGCTTGTTCTCCTAGGACCTGGTAGTCTGGCCAGGCAGGTTTGTAAACCTAGAAAGATTATTGCCTTCTGTTTGTGTTTACTATGTAAAAGAATCTGAAAAGAACTTCAGAGTTTCAATTGTTTTATAGAATTAATTAAAATACGTATCATGAATCAGTAAAAGCATAACAAACATTTTTCGCATTAACCCAGCAGAGCCACTTTGACCAACACATATTTTCTCAGTAATAACCCAATATGCTTCCTTACAAGAAAAAAAAATATTGCATTAACCAAACTACAAAGGACTTTGCATGTGTTTTGCTGAAAAGCGTGGAGCCTAATGTTGTACGTTGTTGTATCAGAGTCAGCACTCTAGTTCTCTGTGAGAGCAAGCTGCATACGACACACTGTAAGCATGCGTGAGCTTTATGTCGTCATCACATAGTGTGGAACATTCGCCGGTACCTCTGTTACAGGAAGTCATAGAAGTTAGAGCATGACATTCACAGCCTGCTGACCCCGGCGTATCCCACCTGCCTCTCAGCGCCGGCACTTGAACCAACACCAACATGAAGATCCACAGAGCTGCTGCCCTGATCCTGACACCGGGCTTCTCGCGCCCTGGACAGGTACCGTCACGTCAACACATCTCGGTGGTACAGAGTCAGCACAGATCGAGAATTAGGAGTTCATCTTTAGCAATAATGGCACACAGAGGTTTTGCTGCTCGCCAGAGAGCCCGCTCAGGAAAACACCCAGACACTAGAAGCTGTCCCTACTTCGCTGGAGAAACCTACCCTTGCAACAGAACCCCAGTCAAGTGAGGTCCCTGCGCCATGCACTATTCAGAAGTACACACTGCTGTCATATTAGCAGTGCTTTAAATGGAGATTGAAAAGTGCGGGTACTTACTACTAAAGAGTACCTGCTTGCCTCTGAGAAGTGCTGATACTCCCCCATTAAAAGTATTTCTTCAATGCTGATAAAATATTCTTCCTTTCAAATTAAAGTAGTGCACGTGCTGCGTACCAGACAGTACTTCCCTATATAAAGCACTGATATTACGTGATCCACTTTAAAGGTTGTCGAGCCAATGGAAGTTAGAACTTGCTTTTTTTCTTGCCTCTGTTCCCTGGGGCATTACTGGGCAGAGATGGGCGTGTGGCTGACCTACACTGAGGGAAGCAACGCGTGAGCTCTGGGAGTTGGTGGGGGCCTTGAATAACCCATTTGTAAATAAGGAGACACCCAGGGGTGAGGGTGTGTGTGTGTCTCTGTGGCTTTGTGTGTGGCTCTCTGTGTGTGTAGCTCTGTGTGTGTGTGGCTGGCTCTCTGTGTGTGTGGCTGGCTCTCTGTGTGTGTGGCTGGCTCTCTGTGTGTGTGGCTGGCTCTCTGTGTGTGTGGCTGGCTCTCTGTGTGTGTGGCTGGCTCTGTGTGTGTGTGTGTGGCTGGCTCTGTGTGTGTGTGTGGCTGGCTCTGTGTGTGTGTGTGGCTGGCTCTGTGTGCGTGTGTGGCTCTGTGTGTGTGGCTCTGTGTGCGTGTGTGGCTCTGTGTGCATGTGTGGCTCTGTGTGCATGTGTGGCTCTGTGTGTGTGTGGCTCTGTGTGTGTGTGGCTCTGTGTGTGTGTGGCTCAGTGTGTGTGTGTGGCTCAGTGTGTGTGTGGCTCAGTGTGTGTGTGTGGCTCAGTGTGTGTGTGTGGCTCAGTGTGTGTGTGTGGCTCAGTGTGTGTGTGTGGCTGTGTGTGTGTGTGGCTCTGTGTGTGTGTGGCTCTGTGTGTGTGTGGCTCTGTGTGTGTGTGGCTCTGTGTGTGTGTGGCTCTGTGTGTGTGTGGCTCTGTGTGTGTGTGGCTCTGTGTGTGTGTGGCTCTGTGTGTGTGTGGCTCTGTGTGTGTGTGTGGCTCTGTGTGTGTGGTTCTGTGTGTGTGGCTCAGTGTGGGTGTGGCTCTCTGTGTGGGTGTGTGTGGCTCTATGGGTGTGTGGCTCTGTGTGTATGTGGCTCTCTGTGCGTGGCTCTGTGTGTGGCTGTGTGTGTGTGGCTGTGTGTGTGTGGCTGTGTGTGTGTGGCTGTGTGTGTGTGGCTGTGTGTGTGTGGCTGTGTGTGTGGCTGGCTCTCTGTGTGTGTGGCTGGCTCTCTGTGTGTGTGGCTGGCTCTCTGTGTGTGTGGCTGGCTCTCTGTGTGTGTGGCTGGCTCTCTGTGTGTGTGGCTGGCTCTCTGTGTGTGTGGCTGGCTCTCTGTGTGTGTGGCTGGCTCTCTGTGTGTGTGGCCGGCTCTCTGTGTGTGTGGCCGGCTCTCTGTGTGTGTGGCTGGCTCTCTGTGTGTGTGGCTGGCTCTCTGTGTGTGTGGCTGGCTCTCTGTGTGTGTGGCTGGCTCTCTGTGTGTGTGTGGATGGCTCTCTGTGTGTGTGGATGGCTCTCTGTGTGTGTGGCTGGCTCTGTGTGTGTGGCTGGCTCTGTGTGTGTGGCTGGCTCTCTGTGTGTGTGGCTGGCTCTCTGTGTGTGTGTGTGGCTGGCTCTCTGTGTGTGTGGCTGGCTCTGTGTGTGTGTGGCTGGCTCTGTGTGTGCGTGGCTGGCTCTGTGTGTGTGTGTGGCTGGCTCTGTGTGTGTGTGTGGCTGGCTCTGTGTGTGTGTGTGGCTGGCTCTGTGTGTGTGTGTGGCTGGCTCTGTGTGTGTGTGTGTGGCTGGCTCTGTGTGTGTGTGTGTGTGGCTGGCTCTGTGTGTGTGTGTGTGTGGCTGGCTCGGTGTGTGTGTGGCTGGCTCTGTGTGTGTGTGGCTGGCTCTCTGTGTGTGAGTGGCTGGCTCTCTGTGTGTGTGTGGCTGGCTCTCTGTGTGTGTGTGGCTGGCTCTGTGTGTGTGTGTGTGGCTGGCTCTGTGTGTGTGTGTGGCTGGCTCTGTGTGTGTGTGTGGCTGGCTCTGTGTGTGTGTGTGGCTGGCTCTGTGTGTGTGTGTGGCTGGCTCTGTGTGTGTGTGTGTGGCTGGCTCTGTGTGTGTGTGTGTGGCTGGCTCTGTGTGTGTGTGTGGCTGGCTCTGTGTGTGTGTGTGTGTGTGGCTGGCTCTGTGTGTGTGTGTGTGGCTGGCTCTGTGTGTGTGTGTGGCTGGCTCTGTGTGTGTGTGTGGCTGGCTCTGTGTGTGTGTGTGGCTGGCTCTGTGTGTGTGTGTGTGTGTGGCTGGCTCTGTGTGTGTGGCTGGCTCTGTGTGTGTGTGTGTGTGTGTGTGTGTGTGGCTGGCTCTGTGTGTGTGTGTGTGTGTGGCTGTGTGTGTGTGTGTGTGGCTCAGTGTGTGTGTGTGTGTGGCTCTGTGTGTGTGTGTGGCTCAGTGTGTGTGTGTGGCTCTGTGTGTGTGTGGCTGTGTGTGTGTGTGGCTGTGTGTGTGTGTGTGGCTCTGTGTGTGTGTGGCTCTGTGTGTGTGTGGCTCTGTGTGTGTGTGTGTGGCTCTGTGTGTGTGTGGCTCTGTGTGTGTGTGGTTCTGTGTGTGTGTGGCTCTGTGTGTGGCTCTGTGTGTGGCTCTCTGTGTGGGTGTGGCTCTCTGTGTGGGTGTGTGTGGCTCTATGGGTGTGTGGCTCTGTGTGTGTGTGGCTCTCTGTGCGTGGCTCTGTGTGAGGCTGTGTGTGTGGCTGTGTGTGTGGCTGTGTGTGTGGCTCTCTGTGTGTGTGTGTGTGGCTCTGTGTGTGTGTGTGTGTTGAGCTCTGTGTGTGAGTGTGTGTTGAGCTCTGTGTGTGTGTGTGTGTGTTGATCTCTGTGTGTGTGTGTTGAGCTCTGTGTGTGTGTGTGTGTTGAGCTCTGTGTGTGTGTGTGTGTTGGGCTCTGTGTGTGTGTGTGTTGGGCTCTGTGTGTGTGTGTTGGGCTCTGTGTGTGTGTGTTGGGCTCTGTGTGTGTGTGTTGGGCTCTGTGTGTGTGTGTGTGTTGGGCTCTGTGTGTGTTGGGCTCTGTGTGTGTTGGGCTCTGTGTGTGTGTGTGTGTGTGTGTGTTGGGCTGTGTGTGTGTGTGTGTGGCTCTGTGTGTGTGTGTGTGGCTGTGTGTGTGTGTGTGGCTCTGTGTGTGTGTGTGTGGCTCTGTGTGTGTGTGTGTGGCTCTGTGTGTGTGTGTGGCTCTGTGTGTGTGTGGCTGGCTCTGTGTGTGTGTGTGGCTGGCTCTCTCTGTGTGTGTGGCTGGCTCTCTCCGTGTGTGTGGCTGGCTCTCTCTGTGTGTGTGGCTGGCTCTCTCTGTGTGTGTGGCTGGCTCTCTCTGTGCGTGTGGCTGGCTCTCTCTGTGCGTGTGGCTGGCTCTCTCTGTGCGTGTGGCTGGCTCTCTCTGTGCGTGTGGCTGGCTCTCTCTGTGTGTGTGGCTGGCTCTCTCTGTGTGTGTGGCTGGCTCTCTCTGTGTGTGTGGCTGGCTCTCTCTGTGTGTGTGGCTGGCTCTCTCTGTGTGTGTGGCTGGCTCTCTCTGTGTGTGTGGCTGGCTCTCTCTGTGTGTGTGGCTGGCTCTCTCTGTGTGTGTGGCTGGCTCTGTGTGTGTGTGTGGCTGGCTCTGTGTGTGTGTGTGGCTGGCTCTGTGTGTGTGTGTGGCTGGCTCTGTGTGTGTGTGTGGCTGGCTCTGTGTGTGTGTGTGGCTGGCTCTGTGTGTGTGTGTGGCTGGCTCTGTGTGTGTGTGTGGCTGGCTCTGTGTGTGTGTGTGGCTGGCTCTGTGTGTGTGTGTGGCTGGCTCTGTGTGTGTGTGGCTGGCTCTGTGTGTGTGTGTCTGGCTCTGTGTGTGTGTGGCTGGCTCTGTGTGTGTGTGTGGCTGGCTCTGTGTGTGTGTGTGGCTGGCTCTGTGTGTGTGTGTGTGTGTGTGG